>NC_041384.1:112918372-112923242 GCF_002162155.2 Triticum dicoccoides | reverse complement strand
GAGCCGGCCCCGCGCCACCGCCGCCATCCTCGGGAGCCGCGCCAAGGCCGGCCTCCTCCTCTCCTTCCCCCGGCTTCTTCCTCTCCTTCCCCGGCAACGACGAGCTCCGGCAAGAGCTCCAGAGAGCACGACCTCGACTCCGGCGACCTCGGAATCCGTGCGTGAACAGTGCTCTCAGATCTGGATTTGAGAGGATCGGTTGACTTTTTCGTCCCTAACCCTAAATCTTTATGCAAATTTTGACCTGCCGTAACTTTGCATCCGTAGCTGCGATTTGGGCATATAGCATATCAAAATGTTCGCCTCGACGATTACATCATTTCATTCCATTGCATCATTTTCATTTGAGCTCATCTTGATGCCCAAAATGCTGTTAGAAGGAGGCTTCGTGAGTTAATTGTCAGATCTGCTAGTTCATCTTAGACTTTTGTCATTTTTGCCATGATTATTGTGTGCATGATATGCCTATGAGTCCTTCATATGTTTTGTTAAGGATTTTGTCTTCTTTCCAGAGGTGCAACCCATGCATTTTTAGGATGTGTGTGGTGACTTGTGCAAGCTTGCAAAGTGAGGCACCCGGTAAATATGTTTTCAGGGACTTAGTAGTTTTCACTAAGTCTGGGATTATTTAGTTCATGATGCCATATGTTCAGCTTGTTTCCTAGTGATCCGTGCCTCTTTTGAGTATGATCAGTAAAGGAGTTTTGTTAATCATGTTATGCTCTATCCATCCATGTCTTTGTTTGCAATTATGGAGCACCCTAGCTTGCGTCAATCGAGCTCTACTTTTGCTTCGTTGTGAATCTGGGCAGATCGTCAACTCGTTTGCGATTTTGCCGATGTTATTATAGTTGATCCGTGCATGCTATGCCATTGTTCTTGCCATGTCTAGCTTGAATTTTGTTCCTTCTTATTGGATGTATGCTTGCCTTGCCATGACTTGCACCGTAGTGAGTGCATCGAGCTCGTTTACATGCCTTCGTGAGTTATATTTCAGCATGTCTCAGTTTTCACCAAGTCTGAAAACTGATTGTGTTTTAGCTATGTTCGTGTGCCCGTTAGTATGTTTTGTGAACCCTTTTGGCCCCAGGTCACTTTGGGTATTTCATTAAGCTTGTTGAGTAGCTCCATGGCATGTTCTTATTTGTCTTAATCAGGTCAAGTATCATGTTGTTTTGCTGCTCCGAAGAGGGCTTCGTGATCTGAAATTTCAGACAAGTGTTAATTTCACTAAGTCTGGAATCTGTTTTGCATTTGCGTTTTTGCCATGCTTGTTTGAACCTCATAATTGATGAATTGGCCGTGGCTCAGTGCTAGTCTTTTGTTAAGCATCTTGTGTGCATCCCTGCCATGTATTTTGTTGTCATGTTTGGTGGCTGTAGCATGTTCATTTCCTTGCATTTAGATGCCTACTTGCTGTAAATCACAGACCGGTGTCATTTTTGAAACGCTTGCCATTTCCAAACCGTAACTCCGATTCCGGCGTTCTTTATATCGTTTTCAAGCGATTTCATCTCATCTTTCCAGTGGCATACTTGGAGTTCCAAGTTGAGACCAGGTTCATGCATTTCCTGTCATATCTTGCATTTTGCATCCCGCATCGCATCCCGCATAGCATATCAGCATTTCATCATATTGCTTGGTCTTGCACGTGGTTGATTGTATCCTTGTTGCTTGTTTGTCTTGTTTGGGTAGAGTCGGGAGACGATTTCGCTACCGAGGATCCCATTGAGTTTGCTTGTGAGGATCCAGCCAACTCTGACAACTGTGCAGGCAAGATGATCATACCCTCGATATCACTACTATCTTTGCTATGCTAGTTTGCTCGCTCTTGCTATGCCAATGCTACGATGCCTACCTTTTGCTTGTCAGCCTCTCAAATTGCCATGTCAAACCCCTAACCCACATTTGTCCTAGCAAACCATTGATTGGCTATGTTACCGCTTTGCTAAGCCCCTCTTATAGCGTTGCTAGTTGCAGGTGAAGATTGGAGGCGTTCCTGGTTGGAACATTTATTTACTTGTTGGGATATCATTATATTGCTATGTTATCTTAATGCATCTATATACTTGGTAAAGGGTGGAAGCCTCGGCCTCTCGCCTAGTGTTTTGTTCCACTCTTGCCGCCCTAGTTTCCGTCATATCGGTGTTATGTTCCCGGATTTTGCGTTCCTTACGCGGTTGGGTTATAATGGGAACCCCTTGATATTTCGCCTTGATTAAAGCTTGTCCAGCAATGCCCAACCTTGGTTTTACCATTTGCCACCTAGCCTTTTCTTTCCCTTGGGTTCTGCAGACTCAAGGGTCATCTTATTTTACCCCCCCGGGCCAGTGCTCCTCTGAGTGTTGGTCCAAACTAGAGCCCCTTGCAGCGCCACCTCGGGGAAACTCGAGGGCTGGTTTTAGTTGTATGGATTTCTTATCTGAGTGTGCCCTGAGAAAGAGATATGTGCAGCTCCTATCGGGATTTGTCGGCACATTCGGGCGGTGTTGCTGGTCTTGTTTTAACCTGTCAAATTGTCTTGTTGTACCGGGTTACCGAGTCTGATCGGTGTGTCTCGGGTGGAGGTCTATTCCTTCGTTGACCGTGAGAGCTTGTCATGGGCTAAGTTGGGACTCCCCTGCAGGGATTGAACTTTCGAAAGCCATGCCCGCGGTTATGGGCAGATGGGAATTTGTTAATGTCCGGTTGTAGATAACTTGAACCTTAATTGATTAAAATGAATCAACTGAGTGTGTTACCATGATGGCCTCTTCTCGGCGGAGTCCGGGAAGTGGACACGGTGTTGGAGTAATGCTTGCGCAGGTTGTTCCTCTAGATTCTCGCTCGCGCTTTGCCTCCTCTTCTCGCTCTCTTTTGCGTATAAGTTAGCCACCATAAATGCTAGTCGTTTGCTGCAGCTCCACATATATTTTCCTTACCCTTCCTACAAGCTTAAATAGTCTTGATCGCGAGGGTGTGAGATTGCTGAGTCCCTGTGGCTCACAGATACTATAACTCTAGATGCAGGTCCAGGTGATTCCGCTCCAGGTGATGACTACGAGCTCAAGTGGGAGTTCGACGAGGACTCTCAGCGTTATTATATTTCCTTTCCCAATGATCAGTAGTGGTGCCTAGTTGGGGTTCGATTCAGGGCCTTGTCAGAGTTGACTGGATCCTCGAAAGCAAACTCAACGGGCTCCTCGTTAGCGAACTCATCTCCCGTCTCTACCCAAACAAGACAAACAAGCAACAAGGACACAATCAAGCACGTGCAAAGCTCAAACAATATGATGCAAACATGGTATGCTATGCGGGATGCGATATGTGATGCATATGCAAGATTTGACAAGGAATGAAAGAACCTGGCCTCAACTTGGAAATCCAAGTGTGCCACTGGAAAGTTGAGATGAAATCGCTTCAAAACGATATAAAGATCACCGGAATTGGAGTTACGGTTTGGAAATGGCAAGCAATTCAAATATGACCACGTTCTGCGATTTACAGCAAGTAGCCATCTAAATGCAACAAGATGAACATGCTACAGCACCCAAACATGACAACAAAATATATGGCAGGGATCCATTCATGATGCTTAACAAAAGACTAGCACTGAGCTACGGCCAATTCATCCATTAACAGGTTCAAACAAGCATGGCAAAAATGCATTTGGTAAACAGATTTCAGACTTAGTGAAATTAACACTTGTCTGGAATTTCAGATCAGATAGCACTCTTTGGAGCATGAAAACTATATGCTAAAGGACCTGAACATGTCAAAGTAAAGCATGGCATGGAGCTACTCAAATAGCTTAACAAAAGTCCCTTAGTGACCTTGAGCCAAAAGGGATCAGAAAATACATTTGCAAGCATGTGAACATGACAAAAACATAATCAATTCTCAGACTTGGTGAAAACTGGAGCATGCTGAAACAGGTATAAAGTAGGCATGTTTACGAGCTCGATGCACTCACTACAGAGCATGTCATGACAATCTAAGCATACACCCATCAGAGTACACAAAATACAAGCTAGACATGGCAAGAATAATAACATAGCATGCACGGATCAACTACAACATACTCGGCAAAATCGCTAACAAGTAGACAATCTGCCCAGATTCACGAAATGGCAAAAGTAGAGCTCGATTGACTCAAGCTAGGATGCTCCATAATTGGAAACAAAGACATGGATGGATAGAGCACTACAAGATTAACAAAACATCCTTACTGATCATCCTCAAAAGAGGCATGGATCACTAGGAAACAATATGAACATAAGGCATATTGAGATAAATAGTCCAAGGACCTAGTGGAAATGCTAAGTCCCTGAAATCAGCATTAACGAATGCTCCACTTTGCAAGCTTGTGCTAGTCACCACACACATCACACAAATACATGGGTTGCATCTCTGGATAGATGGCAAAACATATAACAAAACTCATGAAGAGCTCAGGGGCATATCATGCACACATTAATCATGGCAAAAATGACAAATATCTAATTGGAGCAGCAGATCTGACAACTAACTCAAATAGCACTCTTCCAACAGCATTTCGGGCATCAAGATGAAATCAAATGAAAATGATGCAATGAGATGAAATGATGTGCTCTCTGATACAAACATTTTGATATGCTATATGCCCAAAACGGAGCTACGGATGCAATGTTACGATGCGATGAACATAGCCAAAATATTAGGGTTTCGGGCAAAAAGTCAACCCGAGACAAAACTCAGATCTAGATCCGACTGGCATGCTTCCCGAGGCGGCGGCGGATCTCGCCGGAACTACTGTAGATGACGGTGGCGGCGGGCGAGGTCGGAGCTGCGGGCGGTGGAGGCGGCGGGCGGCGCTCGCCGGAGCTTGCCGAGGCGGCGGGGTGGCGGCGCC
>NC_041384.1:112871313-112917919 GCF_002162155.2 Triticum dicoccoides | reverse complement strand
GCGCGCGCCGGTGAGGGCGACGGGCGGCGGAGGGACGTCCGGTGAGGCGGGCGGCTGCGGGGAAGATGGCCCCGGGCAGCGGCGGGAGACAACGGGCCTCGGTGGCCCCTCCTGGGCCACCCGGGCCGGTGGCGACGGCGAAGTGGGGCGGCGGCGCGACCCAATCAGGATCCGACACATGGCGGTGGCGGCGCGGGTCGGACAATGTCCGGCCTGGCGGGTTGTGTCTGGCGGCAGTGGGTGGAGATGGATCTAGGGTTTGGACGGGGGAAGGAGAAGGAGATTTTCGGGGGTGTCTTTATATAGGCATAGAGGAAGCTAGGAGTGTCCAAATGAGGTGCGGTTTTCGGCCACGCGATCATGATCGAACGCTCTAGATGATGGAGAGGGTTTTGGTAGGTTTTGGGCCAAATTGGAGGGGTGTTGGGCTGCAACACACACGAGGCCTTTTCGGTCCCTCGGTTAACCGTTGGAGCATCAAATGAAGTCCAAATGATACGAAACTTTACAGGTGGTCTGCCGATAGTAAACCAAGGCCGCTTGGTAAGTCTCGGTCCAATCCGGAAATGTTTAATCCCCACACACGAAAGATAGGTAGAAATGACCACCGGAGGAGAACGGAGCGCCGGAATGCAAAACGGACAACGGGAAAAAATGCTCGAATGCATGAGATGAACACGTATGCAAATGCAATGCACATGATGACATGATATGAGATGCATGACAAGGACAACAACACACGGAGACAAAAATCCGAACCCGAGAAAATAAAATAACTTAACGCCGGAAATGGCAAGAGTTGGATTACATATTAGGTAAATCACATCCGGGGTGTTACAACACTCCACCACTACGAGAGGATCTCGTCCCGAGATCTAGGACTGAAAGAACGCTGGGTACTCAGAATGGAGGTGATCCTCGCGTTCCCAGGTAGCTTTACGGTCAGAATGGTGTGACCACTTGACTTTGAGGAATTTGATTGACTTGTTGCGAGTCTCGCGTTCAGTCTCTTCAAGAATAGCAACGGGATGCTCACGATAATACAGATATTCTTGGAGCTCAATGTCCTCAAAGTTGATGGTGTGGTCAGGAGTCTTGAAGCACTTTCGGAGCTGAGAGACATGGAACACGTCATGCACATTTGCAAAGTTTGAAGGAAGCTCGAGTTGATAGGCGAGATCGCCTCTCTTGCTGACAATCTTGAAAGGTCCCACGTATCTAGGGGCAAGCTTCCCTTTGATACCCAAGCGACGAGTACCTTTCATAGGAGAGACGTGGAGGTAAACATGATCTCCGATCTCGAAAGCCAAATCACGGTGCTTACTATCATAGTAGCTTTTCTGGCAGGATTGGGCTGCTTTGAGGTTATCTCGAATGACTTTGCACATTTCCTCTACCTCTGTGATTAAGTCATTACCCAAAAGCTGACGTTCACCGGTTTTGGATCAGTTGAGAGGGGTATGACACTTCCTGCCATACAGAATTTCAAATGGGGCCTTGCCCGAACTTGCTTGAAAACTGTTGTTGTAGGAGAATTCAGCATATGGAAGACAATCCTCCCACTTCATGCCGAAGGAGATCACACAAGCCCTGAGCATATCTTCAAGAATCTGGTTGACACGCTCGACTTGACCGCTAGTTTGAGGATGGAAAGCTGTGCTGAAGGGATGTTGGTGCCCATGGCCTTCTGAAAATAATCCCAAAACTTGGAGGTAAAGATGTTGCCACGGTCTGAAGAGATCACTTGTGGAATACCGTGCAAAGAGACAATTCGAGAGATATAGAGTTCCGCCAATTGAGCTGCAGTGATTGACTCTTTGATAGGCAGAAAGTGAGCCACTTTAGTGAGTTTGTCAATGACAACGAATATAGCATCATTGCCACATTTGTACTTTGGAAACCGAGTCACAAAGTCCATCTTAATGTGGTCAAACTTCCATTCTGGAATGGCGAGAGGTTGGAGGAGACCAGCTGGCCTTTGGTGTTCTGCCTTCACTCTTCTGCAGACATCACACTCATTCATGGACTGAGCAATCTCGCGCTTCATTCGAGTCCACCAATAAGCCTGCTTGAGGTCCTGATACATCTTCGTGCTCCCAGGGTGGATGGAGAGGAGAGAATTGTGAGCCTCATTCATGATCACTTTACGAAGGTCACCTTTGGGCACAACAATACGATCCTCGAAGAAGAGAGTATCCTTGTCATCAAGGCGGTAGCACTTGTACTTGGGTTGACTCTTGGCAATCCCAATCTTCACCTTCTTCACCATAGCATCAAGAAGCTGAGCTTGGCGAATCTGGTCTTCCAAGGTAGGAGAGACTTGAAGGTTGGCGAGGAAACCTTGAGGAACAACTTGCAGATTAAGTTTGCGGAAAGCTTCACAAAGCTCGGGTTGATAAGGCTTGAGAATCAGACTGTTGCAGTAAGCCTTTCTGCTCAATGCGCCAGCAATCACATTGGCCTTGCCTGGAGTATACTCGATACTCGGATTATACTCTTGAATCATTTCGACCCATCGAGTCTGCCTGAGGTTGAGATTAGGCTGAGTGAAGATGTACTTGAGACTCTTGTGGTCAGTGAAGATGTCCACTTTTCTCCCAATAAGAGATGTCTCCAAGTCAAAAGAGCATGCAGAACTGCCGCCAACTCAAGGTCATGAGTGGGGTAGTTCTTCTCGTTGGGCTTCAACTGGCGAGAGGTATAAGCCACAACTTTCTACTCTTGCATCAACACTGCACCAAGACCTTGAAGAGAGGCATCGCAGAAGACCTCGTACGGCTTGGATTAATCAGGAGGAGTCAGAACTGGAGCAGTGACCAATTTCTCTTTCAAAGTGTTGAAAGCAATGTCACACTCCGGAGACCAAACATACTTGATGTGCTTCTGGAGAAGATTTGAGAGAGGCTTCGCGATCTTAGAAAAGTTTTCAACGAATCTTCGACAATAGCTTGCAAGACCGAGGAAGCTACGGAGTTGCTTCACATTCTGAGGTGGTTCCCAATTCACAATTGCAGACACCTTCTCAGGATTCACCACAATGCCCTTGGCAGAGATGATATGACCAAGATAAAGAACCCCATCGAGCCAAAATTCGCACTTGGAGAACTTGGCGTAGAACTGGTGTTCCCTCAGCTTATCGAGTACCAAACACAAGTGCTTGGCATGATCTTCCTTGTTCTTCGAAAAGACCAGAATGTCGTCGAGATAGACCAAAATGAAGTCATTGGTGTAGGCGTTGAAGATGAAGTTCATCATGCGAGAGAACTTCGGAGGAGCGTTGACGAGGCCAAAAGACATGACAGTGTATTCATATGAACCATAGCTTGTCCTGAAAGCCGTCTTGGGAATATCTTGCTCACGGATTCGAATCTGATGATAACCCATACGGAGATCAAGCTTGGAGAATACTTGGACGCCTTTGAGTTGTTCGAACAGCTCGTTGATGTTGGGAAGTGGGTATTTGTTCTTGATGGTCTTCTTGTTCAATGGACGGTAATCAACACAAAGTCGGTCCATTCCATCCTTCTTCACAAAAAGAACACCACAACCCCACGGAGAAGAGCTAGGTCGGATAGACCCATTCTCTCTTGAATATCGAGTTGCTTCTTCAGCTCCTTCAACTCTTCATGTCCGAGCTTGTAAGGACGCTTGCACACTGGTTCCGTGCCATGCTCAAGATCAATGACGAATTCAACTGGCCGGTGCAGAGGCATTCCTGGGAGCTGTTCTAGAAAGACGTCTTGATATTCGCAAACGACTGGAATTTGTGAGATAGCATCCAGTTCACCCTTCTCATTGAGAGAAAACAGACGGATGGTATCATCACGAGCGGCAAAGACAATTACATCCTTAGACGAATGAGTCAATTGAATCTGCCTGGCTGCACAATCAAGATGCGCCTTGTGCTTAGAAAGCCAATCCATTCCGAGAATAAGATCAATATCCGAGTTGCCCAGAACAATAGGAGAAGCTAGAAATTTTTAGTCGCCCAATGTGATTGTAACATCTGGGACGCAGGTATTAGCTGTCATCTGCTTGCCCGGTGACACAATTTGCAAGGAACTTTGCAGATACTGATAATCGCACTCATACTTCGATGCAAAAGGTTTGGAAATGAAACAATGCGATGCACTCGTGTCAAAAAGAACTTTTGCAGGAATATCATTAACAGGAAGGTTACCCATGATGACATCTGACGAGTCCTCTGCCTGAGCTGCATTCAGCAAGTTGACCTTGGCGGACTTGGTGTTATGCTTGACCATAGCTGTACTTGCCGATCTCACAGGAGGAGGAGGAGGAGGAAGACGTCTCTGATTGAAGCATTTGTTGGCATAGTGACCCTTCTGTTGGCACTTGTTGCACGTGACCTCTGAAAGCGGACGGTGATACGGAGCACTCGATCTTGGAGCTTGAGACGAAGTCTTGTTCTGAAAGCCAGGGTTGGGTGGGTGGGAAGATCCACTGCCACCTTTGCTCTTCTGCTGATACGGCTGATGGAACAGAGGAGGAGGAAGCCAATACTTCTGCTGCTTGGCCACTTGAGTAGAGGAATAAGGAGTAGTGTCTCTGACTCGCTTCTTGGAAGCATCACACCTCAGTTGAGCAGCCTCTTGCTTCAATGCCATGTTGTAGAACTCATCGTACCTCAAGGGCTCAAAGATAACAAGAGCTAGCTGGATTTCTTCCCTGAGACCACCCCTGAACTGGTATATCATGCTCTTCTCATCAGGTACATCCTGCTTAGCAAAGCGGGCGAGCTTCTGAAACAACTTGTTGTAGTCATAGACAGACAAAGAGGCTTGCTTCAGGTTGCGGAATTCCTCACGCTTGCTTTCAACCATGCTCTGAGGAATATGATGAGCTTTGAAATCTTGACGGAATTCATCCCAGTTAATCACACGGCCTTCTCTGGAATCCTTGTACTGCTGGAACCATTCTGCAGCTTGGTCTTTGAGTTGGAAGGAAGCGAACTTGACAAAGTCCTCAGGCCTGACGTTACAGCACTCGAAATGCTTGCACAGATCCACGAGCCAATCGTCAGCATCAGTTGCCTCAACACAATTGCTGAAAGTCTTTGGCCCGTTAGCGAGGAACTGGTTGAGTGTAGCAAAGTGATTCTGATTGTTGCCTTGGTTGCCTTGGTTCGCTTGATTGCGCTCTTGAAGAATTTGCATGATCAACTGCGTGTTTACATTGGTTGCCGCCGTCACAGCTTGCCATGCCTCCGGAGGAGGTGGAGGTGGTGGCAGATCCTGATTCTGATTCTGATTGGTGCTCTTAGCGGGAGCCATCCTGAAGAGGGTGACAACCGTTAGCACATTGATAGACAAATATTGAAGCTGAATCCAACGGAATGAAAATTGCAAAATATAGTCTTCACATCCGAACAAAATGAACGAATGCATTCCACTTGAAATGGTCACATATCCATAAATTGAGAAGCCACTTAGAGTTTAGGTAGAGAAATAAATCAACAAGGTATGGGTCAAGAACGAATACTCGGTAAGAAATCCCAATCTCAAACCAAATATCCGTGGAAGAAGAACTAGAGCTACAAGAATTCCCACCTATGAAACTCCCAAACCTTTCCGGTTATGCAATCAGGTGTTGGGGATACAGGGGAAGCATAATATCTCACCCAAATCTAGCAAATCCTACATCCAGCTGTATCCATCCTTCAACACATAACCGAGAAAAACTTCGGAAACCATCTACCTCAACCTTCGAAAAGCATCCGTTATACAAGTTATGGCGATACTCCCGAACTCCCGCCCCAGTACTGGGTGGCGTCGAGGTTATCTCACCAACGAACTGCATAAAAGAGATTTTCGATGTCGGCGTACTAAACTCAGGTATTCCAGAACTGCAACGATAAGATTGCGACGACAACACCTCGGAGCTCAACTCCCCGGGACACTGCCACAACCCCTAAAGACAGGAGGCACCAAGAACAATGTTCTCGTCACAAAACCATCGGAACGATTCCAAGATACCCGCGTGATCCTAATTTTTTTTTGTGAAATTTGAGAAGAGAAGAGTCAAAACTCTACGTCAGGATGCCTTACCAGAGTGATGAGGAGACTGGGGAGTAAAAAGAATTCCTAAACTCTCCGATATATAATTCCTAAATGACTCACAACATTTTTCTAGACTCAGCAACGGCTGCTAAAAACGATCAAGCAGTGGGGGCTCCTACGGTCGGGGAAGGCTCTGATTACCAACATGTAACACCCTCGATGCGGCTATAGCTCCCACGTGTCGAGGCACAACTTAGAGGCATAACCGCATTGAAAGCAATGTCGCAAGTTAGGCAATCTTCACAACATCCCATGTAATATAGATAATAAAAGGGGAGATACATAGTTGGCTTACACTCGCCACATCAATCAAAGTACATAAATAGCATTACAACATTCAAACACTCATGGCTCGACTATGGCGCCAAAATAAAAGATAACCCAACATGCGACATGGTCCCGATCGCCCCAACTGGGCACCACTACTGATCATCAGGGAAAGACACGCAGTATCGACATGAGTCCTCGTCGAACTCCCACTTGAACTCAAGCACATCATCTGGAACAGAATCATCAGGCCCTGCATCTGGTTTGGAAGTAATCTGTGAGCCACAGGGACTCAGCAATCTCGCACCCTCGCAATCAAGACTATTCAAGCTTATAGGTAAGGTAAGGAAAATATGTGGAGTTGCAGCAAGCGACTAGCATATATGGTGGCTATCCTGTTCGCAAAAGAGAGCAAGAAGACGAGGCAAAGCGCGAATGAGTAACTAAAGAGCATCCTGCGGCAAGCATTACTCCAACACCGTGTTCACTTCCCGGACTCCGCCGAGAAGATACCATCACGGTAACTCACACAGTTGATTCATTTTATTAAGTTAAGGTTCAAGTTATCTACAACCGGACATTAACAAATTCCCATCTACCCATAACCGCGGGCACGGCTTTCGAAAGTTCAAATCCCTGCAGGGGAGTCCCAACTTAGCCCATGACAAGCTCTCACGCTCAATGAAGGAATAAACCTCCTCCCGAGACATTCCGATCAGACTCGGTATCCCGGTTCTTCAAGACACTTCGACAAGTTAAAACAAATCCAGCAACACCGCCCGAATGTGCCGACAAATCCCGATAGGAGCTGCACATATCTCGTTCTTAGGGCACACTCAGATGAGCGCTCCATACAACTAAAACCAAACCTCTAGTTTCCCCGAGGGGCGCTGCACAGGACTCTAGTTTGGACCAACACTCAGAGGAGCACTGGCCCAGGGGGGGCTAAATAAGATGACCCCCGGGCTCCGAAAACCCAAGGGAAAAAGAGGCTAGGTGGCAAATGGTAAAACCAAGGTTGGGCATTGCTGGAAAAGCTTTAAACAAGGCGAATTATCAAGGGGTTCCCATTATAACCCAACCGCGTAAGGAACGCAAAATCCGGGAACATAACACCGGTATGACGGAAACTAGGGCGGCAAGAGTGGAAAAAAACACTAGGCGAGAGGCCGAGCCTTCCACCCTTTACCAAGTATATAGATGCATTAAGATAACATGGCAATATAATGATATCCCAACAAGTAAATAATGTTCCAACAAGGAACGGTCTCCAATCTTCACCTGCAACTAGCAACGCTATAAGAGGGGCTGATCAAAGCGGTAACATAGCCAATCAACGGTTTGCTATGACATGGTGGGTTAGAGGTTTGACATGGAAATTTGGGAGGCATGATAAGCAAGTGGTAGGCATCGTAGCATAGGCATAGAAAAGAGCGAGCATCTAGCATAGCAAAGATAGTAGTGATTTCGAGGGTATGATCATCTTGCCTGCAAAGTTGTCAGAGTTGACTGGATCCTCGAAAGCAAACTCAACGGGCTCCTCGTTAGCGAACTCATCTCCCGGCTCTACCCAAACAAGACAAACAAGCAACAAGGACACAATCAACCACGTGCAAAGCTCAAACAATATGATGCAAACATGGTATGCTATGCGGGATGCGATATGTGATGCATATGCAAGATTTGACAAGGAATGAAAGAACCTGGCCTCAACTTGGAAATCCAAGTGTGCCACTGGAAAGGTGAGATGAAATCTCTTGAAAACAATATAAAGATCACCGGAATCGGAGTTACGTTTTGGAAATGGCAAGCAATTCAAATATGGCCACGTTCTGCGATTTACAACAAGTAGCCATCTAAATGCAACAAGATGAACATGCTACAACATCCATACATGACAACAAAATACATGGTAGGGATCCATTGATGCTTAACAAAAGACTAGCACTGAACTACGGCCAATTCATCCATTAACATGTTCAAACAAGCATGGCAAAAATGCATTTGGTAAACAGATTTCAGACTTAGTGAAATTAACACTTGTCTGGAATTTCAGATCAGATAGCACTCTTTGGGGCATGAAAACTATATGCTACAGGACCTGAACATGGCGAATTAAAGCATTACATGGATCCACTCAAAGAGCTTAACAAAAGTCCCTTAGTGACCTTGAGCCAAAAGGGATCAGAAAATACATTTGCAAGCATGTGAACATGGCAAAAACATAATCAGTTCTCAGACTTAGTGAAAACTGGAGCATGCTGAAACAGGTATCAAGTAGGCATGTTTACGAGCTCGATGCACTCACTACAGAGCATGTCATGACAATATAAGTATACACCCATCAAGAATATACAAAATACAAGCTAGACATGGCAAGAACAATAACATAGCATGCACGGATCAACTACAACATCCTCGGCAAAATCGCTAACAAGTAGACAATCTGCCCAGATTCACGAAATGGCAAAAGTAGAGCTCGATTGACTCAAGCTAGGGTGCTCCATAATTGCAAACAAAGACATGGATGGATAGAGCACTACAAGATTAACAAAACATCCTTACTGTTCATCCTCAAAAGAAGCACGGATCACTAGGAAACAACATGAACATAAGGCATATTGAGATAAACAGTCCAATGACCTAGTGGAAATGCTAAGTCCCTGAAATCAGCATTAACGAATGCTCCACTTTACAAGCTTGTGCTAGTCACCACACACATCACAAAAATACATGGGTCGCATCTCTGGATAGATGGCAAAACATATAACAAAACTCATGAAGAGCTCAGGGGCATATCATGCACACATTAATCATGGCAAAAATGACAAATATCTAATTGGAGCAGCAGATCTGACAACTAACTCAAATAGCACTCTTCCAACAGCATTTCGGGCATCAAGATGAACTCAAATGAAAATGATGCAATGAGATGAAATGATGTGCTCTCTGATACAAACATTTTGATATGCTATATGCCCAAAACGGAGCTACGGATGCAAAGTTACGATGCGATGAACATAGCCAAAATATTAGGGTTTCGGGCAAAAAGTCAACCCGAGACAAAACTCAGATCTAGATCCGACTGGCACGCTTCCCGAGGCGGCGGCGGATCTCGCCGGAACTACTGTAGATGACGGTGGCGGCGGGCGAGGTCGGAGCTGCGGGCGGTGGAGGCGGCGGGCGGCGCTCGCCAGAGCTTCCCGAGGCGGCGGGGTGGCGGCGCGGGCGCGGCGGCGGGCACCGGTAGCCGGAGCGGCGCGCGCTGGTGAGGGCGACGGGCGGCAGAGGGACGTCCGGTGAGGCGGCTGGCCGCGGGGAAGATGGCCCCGGGCGGCGCCGGGAGACAACGGGCCTCGGGGGCCCCTCCTGGGCCTCCCGGGCCGGCGGTGATGGCGAAGTGGGGCGGCGGCGCGACCCAATCAGGATCCGACACGTGGCGGTGGCGGCGCGGGTCGGACAATGTCCGGCCCGGCGGGTTGTGTCTGGCGGCGGCGGGTGGAAATGGATCTAGGGTTTGGACGGGGGAAGGAGAAGGAGATTTTCGGGGGTGTCTTTATATAGGCATAGAGGAAGCTAGGAGTGTCCAAATGAGGTGCGGTTTTCGGCCACGCGATCGTGATCGAACGCTCTAGATGATGGAGAGGGTTTTGTTAGGTTTTGGGCCAAATTGGAGGGGTGTTGGGCTGCAACACACACGAGGCCTTTTCGGTCCCTCGGTTAACCGTTGGAGCATCAAACAAAGTCCAAATGGTACGAAACTTGACAGGCGGTCTACCGGTAGTAAGCCAAGGCCGCTTGGCAAGTCTCGATCCAATCCGGAAATGTTTAATCCCCACACACGAAAGAAAGGTAGAAATGACCACCGGAGGAGAATGGAGCGCCGGAATGCAAAACGGACAACGGGGAAAAATGCTCGAATGCATGAGATGAACACGTATGCAAATGCAATGCACATGATGACATGATATGAGATGCATGACAATGACAACAACACATGGAGACAAAAACCCGAACCCGAGAAAATAAAATAACTTAACGCCGGAAACGGCAAGAGTTGGATTACATATTAGGTAAATCACATCCGGGGTGTTACAGCCTGGAAAGAATCATGGAAGAAAAATTCTATGACTTAGATGTCAAATTAACTAAGATTCAGTCAGTTGTGGAGCAGCTACAGGATGACATGCAGGAGAGGAAGGGCAGAACAACCACTGATGCATTTCGCAGAGTGCCTAGAGCTCACAGATCAACTGCAGTGCCAGTAACAGACACCAGAGCCACTTCATCTGCACCAGCTATAGCTTCAGTGCCACCAGCTCCAGCACCTACCCTAGCAGCTCCATCTACTTCGACTGAAGCCTTCATTCTTGGAGTTCTCCAGACACCACCACCTGAATACCAAGCCTGAGAGACGTTTTAGTGCTATGCATTTTCTATGAACTTTTTGGTAACTTGTTGCCAAAGGGGGAGACGTTTGCTTTTGTTCTCTCTTGTCTTCGTGGTTGAACTTTGGTTGCTTTTGATTGCTTGAGATACTATGCTATTATTTGTGAGACATTGATGATCATGTGGTTGATCATAAGCTACACTTATGCTTGTTAGATGATATTATCTTACTTATCCTTATATGATCATTCACTTTGCTTGGTGATGAGTGCATGTATTTAATTCTTATCATTTTGAGCGCTCCACCAAGATGTATGTGACATGGAAGAGTAACCCATGATCCTAACTCATTGTGCATTTGCAGTCCAAAGCAAATCTTAAGATATGCACAAATTTAGGGGGAGCTCTTGCTTTTCACATACTTCTCAAAGCGACAATATCTTTCACTCTTATTATCATTTGTTGAAGCTTTGATCTATATGTTGTCATCAATTACCAAAAAGGGGGAGATTGAAAGTGCAACTATCCCTGGGTGGTTTTGGTAATTCCTGACAACATATAGCTCATTGAGCTAACATTATTCCAAGATTAATATTTCAGGAAAAGCTCAATGAATGGCATGGCATGGATGAGGAAAGTGGATCCCTCAAAATTCTAAGGACAAAAAGTTTGGCTCAAGCTTCAAGATCAAGACTCTACATTTTATACTTTAGTGATCCAAGATCACATTGAGTCTATAGGAAAAGCCAATACTATCAAGGAGGGCTGAGGTGTTGGATAATGGCTTGCTTGCTCAAAGTGCTTAGTGATATGCTCCAAAATCCTCAACTACCTTCCCACATCCACATATGACCCAAACCAAAAGTCAAACTCGGCCCCGCCGATTCTTTCTATCCGGCGCCACCGAGTTTCAAATGTCATAGCCACTGCCACAAACCCTAGGCAAATCGGTCTCACCGATAGGGATCTCGGTCTCACCGAGATGGGATTGTAATCTCGCTGTTTCCCTTCGTAACGTTTTGGTCTTACCGAGATGAGCAATCGGTCCCACCGAGATTGCAATGTAAACTCTCTGTTTCCCTTTTGTAACATTTCGGTCTCACTGAGATGAGCGAATCGGTCCCACCGAGTTTACCTGACCAACTCTCTGGTTAGCTTATTACCAAAATCGGTCCCACCGAGTTTGTGTAATTAGTCACACCGAGATTACGTTATGCCCTAACCCTAACCATATCGGTCCTACCGAGTTGCATCTCAGTCCCACCGAAAATCCTAACGGTCACTAGGTTTGCTGAATCGGTCCGACCGAGTTTAACCATTCGGTCCCACCGAGTTTGGCAAATTGTGTGTAACTGTTAGATTTTGTGTGGAGGCTATATATACCCCTCCACCCACTCTTCATTCGTGGAGAGAGTCATCAGAACATACCTACACTTCCAATACACATTTTCTGAGAGAGAACCACCTACACTTGTGTTGAGGTCAAGATATTCCATTCCAACCATATGAATCTTGATCTCTAGCCTTCCCCAAGTTGCTTTCCACTCAAATCTTCTTTCCACCAAATCCAAATCCTGTGAGAGAGAGTTGAGTGTTGGGGAGACTATCATTTGAAGCACAAGAGCAAGGAGTTCATCATCAACACACCATTTGTTACTTCTTGGAGAGTGGTGTCTCCTAGATTGGCTAGGTGTCACTTGGGAGCCTCCGACAAGATTGTGGAGTTGAACCAAGGAGTTTGTAAGGGCAAGGAGATCGCCTACTTCGTGAAGATCTACCGCTAGTGAGGCAAGTCCTTCGTGGGCGACAACCATGATGGAATAGACAAGGTTGCTTCTTCGTGGACCCTTCGTGGGTGGAGCCCTCCGTGGACTCGCGCAACAGTTACCCTCTGTGGGTTGAAGTCTCCATCAACGTGGATGTACGATAGCACCACCTATCGGAACCACGACAAAAACATCCGTGTCTCCAATTGCGTTTGAATCCTCAAAACCCTTCCCTTTACATTCTTGCAAGTTGCATGCTTTACTTTCCGCTGCTCATATACTCTTTTGCTTGCTTGCTTGAATTCTGTGGAGATTGCTTGACTTGTGCTAAGATAGCTAAAATCTGCCAAGAACTAAAACTGGGAGAATGCTAGATTTTTATTTGGTCAAGTAGTCTAATCACCCCCCTCTAGACATACTTTCGATCCTACAGACGCACAATTCCATGAATCTTAAAATAGATTAGCTTTCTTATAAAAACTAGATGATTTTGAATGAAATGAACTATAAGAATTAAACGAACATCTACATCATGCATATATGACTCAAAGCTTGCATGCTATAATGTGGTATTTATTCATAATTTGGTTGCCAAATCTCATGCGTGCAATGCACGTGTACCTTACTCTAGTCTAAATGGTGTTTGTGTGTGTGTTGTGCGTGTTGAGGTGCAAATTGTCTTTTTTGGGGTACACGTTAAGCTTGTTCTTTCAAAATTTCAAGCCGCACCTTGTCATGCCGAAAATTCAAGCTAGCGTCTCTGTCTATCATGCTGCAAAACTCCCGCCTCTTCAACCCGCGCCTTGTTAGCCTGAAATATTTAAGATATATCTTTGTGTCGTTGTGCTCCGACAACTCCCTCCATCTCAACCCGCGCCTTGCTATTCTGAAATTACAACGCGCGCGAAAACTCCCACCTCCTGTGAAATCCCGACACGCGAAATGCCCGTGGTACCCCTGAACCAAAAGAACCGCCTCCAATCGGTGGGGGTACATTCGTAACTTACCCCACATTTCGGACAAGCGCGTCTCTGAGCCATGGTTCCCCACTGCCATCCCATCCGCCCACCCATTCGTACACCGAGGCCGCGAAAAGCCGCAACGAAACCCCACAACCTGCTCCGTCTGCCACCCAGCCGGAGCCTCTTCCCCGACGACGTCGTCCACAGCAACACCTCAACGTCCCTCATCCACCGTACCGGATGAGGATCCGTCGCCGATCTCATCGTCCCGCCGGTTCAGCCACCCCCTCCTCCACCTCCAAAGAGCTGCCCCGACGTTCCCCTCATCTTTTGCGCCACCTCCATTCCCACATCGCCGTCTTCACCTGCACCACCGGAAGAGCATCATCATCACCGTTTCCTCGGATGAATCTATGGCCTAATCGGCGCCACCAAAGAGGTTGTACACTAATCGCCGCATTTTCTTCTTGATTCGATCTCACGGTGCTATCAGCGCTCGGTCCCGAGCTGACACGGCGCGACTCCATCCACGGCGGCGTCGCCGGCCACTTCCTCCACGGCATCGCTCCCTTGGTGGCAACGTCCACATCAGTAGGACCTGCTGCTGCTTTAGCTCTCGCTCTCGCTCGCGCTGCTGCTCTGCTCTTGCTCTCGGTCCCCTGCCTGGTCTGCTCTTGCTATTGCTCTTGCTCGCGCTACTGCTCTCGCTCTTGCTCTTGCTTGTGATGCTGCTCCGATTTAGCTACACTTCACTCTGATGCCGCCGGGGTGAAGGAAGAACCGGCCGCAGTGGGGAGGGGGGCTCGCCGGAGAGGTACCCCACTATCTATCTTAGGGTTCAGGATGGGGGAGGTGGTCGCCGGCGGTGGCGGGGCGTTGGCGGGGCGGTGGCGTGGGGATTGCCGGAGAAAAAGCTCGGCACGGGGGGGGCCTAGAGGGATGGCCGGGGCGGCGGCGGACTAGTGGTGGGGAGTGTTTTCGGGGCGGGCGGGGCGGCGCACCACCGGCCGCGGGCAGCGGGGGGCTGCTGTTTGGCCGGCTCAGGGGGGTGGAGGCTGAAGATGAACCACAGGCCCTTGATTTCGTATCCAACGGCTGCAAAATCGACTGACCAGAGATGAAAAGTCAATCGACCGACGTGTAGCCTCACCTTGCTAGTGCGTTCAGTTTTGACAGCAAAATTCAGTTTCGACAGTTAAGTTCAGTTTCGACAGTTAAGTTCAGTTTTGACAGTTAAATTCAGTTTTGACAGTTAAGTTCAGAGATGAGCGGCTGATGTATTTTACATCTAGCACTTTGTGGTTATGTATTTTACGTCATGTATTGGAGATCCTATTAGAATTCCACTCAGGTTAACGTTGTTCGTTGTCTCTCTTGTCCTGCTTCAGCCTCGACGTCGTACAACTCACCGGAGCTGCTCCAACGATGAAACCCTCCATGACAGCGGAGCAGTACCTCGGGCTCCATCTCTAGACGCCTAAGATCTTCTTCCCCTCCTCCGACAGCCAAGTCAGCCGGAGTATCATCACCGGCCAACCCAATCACGCTGAGATCGACATGGCTTCGCCAAAGAGGTTGTACACTTGTTGCATCTCTTTTTACTCTACATGTTATATATATTGTCCACTGAGCACCCGTAGTAACGGGAAATACGATTATTTTATCCTACTATATGACAAGCAGTGAGGTACCAGGCAACTTAGCTATCCATGATGGACTCTCTTGAACGCCATCATTATTTATCTCTACGTGTTTGAGCTGTGCATTTGTCGATGGGCCTGGGAGTTGAGCTAGTATGGCAGTGGTCTAGGTCCAAAGTAATAGAAGTAGCACAAAAACGTTTTTTTACTGTAGGATTTTCCTTGCTCAAGCCTGCCTACTAGAATCGCCAGTGCTTGAAAGGAAAAGTGAATGAAAAACATCGGAATTGGAAAGTTTCCTATGGTACTACTTTTCATGAATTTGGTGCAAAGGAAAACTATAGGATTTGTTCCTTTAGTGTCTCCTTGAAAGAAAAACCATAGGAATTCTAATTTCCACTTCTCCTCCTTTTCATATTCCTATTCATCAAGCACAAGACTAAGAGATAGTAGCATAATAGCGTTATAACCGTACATTTTCTTGTGGTTTGACTTAATCTCACCATGCTTTTTTGCATCATGTGATCTTCCAATTGTTATGAATCAAACACCCAGATTGGCAGAAACCCTGTGTTTTTAAATTCTCTATTTTGCACGTGCATTCCTATCCTATTCCTGTCTATTTCCTATCCCTGCATTGTTAGAATCCTCAAATTCAAACAAGCCTATACTCAATTACTTCTGTTACAGACATGTGTCAAAGAAAACCTTGTGTGGTTTGTCCTGCTCCTGCAGCACTGTGTTCCACCCCAGCTCAGCTGCTCCAACTATGGAAGGGTTCACCACAGCAGGGATCCGCTCTCCAGACTGTCTTTCGCCGCCTCAGATCTTCTTCCCCTCCGCCGGCAGCCACGGCAACTGCATTACCATCATCAACTGAGCAGATGATCTTGAGGACTACACGGGTCCGCAAGAGAGCTCGCACTCTTCCGTGTCTGCTTACGTTATGCGTCTCTTAACATGGTGACATGCTACATTATCGTCATGTTCACCTATTAGACTCTGAGTCAGGTCCAAACTAATGCTGAAACTTGAGTTTTTAAATGGTTGTGGGGTACATATTGGGGCAACAATCAGTACTATCTGTCTACTATCTGGTTAATCTCCGGTGTATACTATGAGTTTCATGATGGGTGCAAACAAACATTAAAGGAGCCATTATCTGTATTTTTTAACTAAAGCTATTATCTGCCTGCTATCATTGGTTTTGGGTCTATCCACAATTTGCTACCATCACTCTGGATTTGTGCATGCACTCATTACATAATCTCACTATGTTTTATTCCTATGCATGCCAGTTATTGTATGCAATGGAACTGATCATGTAGAGCAAAAGAGACGAGCCTTGCATGGCAATAAAATTTCATGTAGACGTCGTTCCACGGTGGGCGCAAAGGCAACCCCCTCCACCCATTTCGGATCGTAATAAGAGGAAGATAACTGTTATGAGGAGGATTCAGAAGGAGAAGACCACTCCTATTTACCCCATGAGGTATTCGCTCTAACTTGGCATGCTGATGTTGGTAATATCATGCATATGGTGCCTTGCATTGCTTACTGTATACATTAAAGATGTCATCTGCTTAGTTTAGACATGCTTTGTGTCAATGCCATCTATTTAGTTTCTTTATCATATATGTGAATCATGCAATGCCATCTTGTCTAGCCAGGCATCATATATGTGAATTTTGCAATGCCACCCTGGTTAGCCAGTCATCTTATATGTGAATTATATCACGCCATCATTTTTTTATTACGTGTTAAATTTGTCAACAATTTTGGTACATTCAATTACTCTTCCTGTGCATCAGCCATTTGACACGGTCATGGAAAAATCTGGAGTGGAAACAAGGTCTTCAGAGCAGACAGTGCTATTTGATGAAGCGCATGTCTTGCTGGTTACCGATATCTCCTCAAAGGAGGATTCAGAGACAGATGACCAGTCATATCCCCCCCCCCGAGGTGCATGCCCTAACTTGGCAGGGTTATGTTGCTCATATCGTGCGTATGGTATCTTGCATTGCTATGCCATTTGCTTAGTTTAGACATGCTTTGTGTGAATGCCACCTGTTTAGTGTGTAATTACCATATATGTGAATTATGCAATGCCATCTTGTTGCAAGACATTATATATGTGTATTATGCAATGTTACCTTGTTGCAAGGCATTATGTATGTGAATTATGCAATGACATGCTGTTTAGGCAAGCGTCATATATGTGAATTATATCATGCCGTCCTTTTTTGTATTTCTCATTGCTTTTGTCGACAATGTTTGTATATTCAACTGCTCTTCCTGTGCATCAGCCATTTGAATTGGTGATGGAGAAATCTGGAGTGAAAACAAGGTCTTCAGAACAGACAATGCTACCTGCTGAAGTAGATATCTTGCTGGTTACAGATAGCTCTTCAGAGGAGGATTCAGAGGCAGATGACCAGTCCTATTATCCCCCTAAGGTGTATGCTCAAACTTGGCAGGGTTATATTACTCATATAATGCATATGTTGTATTGCAATGCTTAGTTTTTACATCATATACACAATATTGAATGACATCTCCTTAGTTGACACATCATATATGCGATTGCCCCCTGCTCACTTCCTTAGTATATAAATCATATATTTGAATTATGTCATGCCATGATGTTTACATAAACAGCATGTATCTGAATTATGACATGGCAACCCATTTTCTAAAGACATATGTTCGACGATTTTTTGTGCAATATTGCACAAAATAATTATATTTTTAATAAGTTTTGATGCAGGTTATCTGTGCAGAGGCCCATGGTTAATAATACAAAGGCAAAATGCTACTGCATGGCACATGCCCGCATCGTACTCAGCACATACGTATGCATGAAATATAGGTGCAACCAAATTGTGTACATGCACACGTCCTGGACGGTGCCATGCACATATACATACGTTTTTATGTATTTGCGGCCGGCCGGCATGCATGTATACTTCCCCGGATACCCAAAATACCTAGCTAACCTTGCATGCACGTATTTTTTTCTATTTAATTTGATTTAAACGGGTAACATGCACGTATGTGGGCAAGGTAAGGTAGGAAAGAGAATTTGGAAATAAGTACAACCGACCGACGGGAATCACATGAAAAGGAATAGGCGTCAAATAACAAGGTACATGTCTAGTTATTTCCTTTTCTGCATGCAGACTTGGGCGCCAAGAAGAATTGAAAGAAGATCCGTGACCGGACGTGCTCCACATACCATCCATCCAACTCCGTGGGCTGACTATATAAAGCCAGCCAACCTAGGCAACAAGGGGACGTCCAGGCGAGAACTTACGCATGCACAAACAGATATCGCACGTAGAAGAAACGCGTCCGTGGCGGCGGCGACGACGAGGAGACGCACCCAGCATCGAGGACAAGACGCGCTCATGGCGGCGACATGTGCGCCCAGCATCGAGGAAGTACAACGGTGATGCGGCAGCCGCAACACGCTGACGACGAAGGGCAGCGGACGCATGGTGGCTGTGACCGCTGCACTCTCTCTTTTTCTTGTCTCTTACAGGTTACTCTACTCCTGGCAAGATTGTATCCAGCCCAACGTTGAGAAGGCAGCTACCACAGACTAGAGGAGGAGGTGGTACGCAGCAGAGAGAGCGGACGAGAGAGAGGAAACAACCCCATGCAGGGCACGAAGTGAAGAGAAGAGAAGGCGTTGGACTCATGCATGTAGAGAAGAGAAGGCGACGCACCTATGGCAGCGGCGTTGAGAAGAACCCGAAGGCCAGAAGGAGGGGGAACTCACACACGCAAAAACAGAGATCGCACACAGAGGAAACGCGTCCGCGGCGGCGGCGGCGACGACGAGACGCGCCCGTGGCGGCGGTGTCAAGGGCGAGACGCGTTCATGGCAGCGGCGCGTGTGTCAACAGGGTGTAGCAACAACACCTTCACACCATGCGCGAGGAAGCACAACGGTGACGCGGCATCCGCAACACGCTGACGACGAAGGGCAGCAGACACACGGTGGTCGTGCCCGCTGGGCACTCTCTTTCTATTCTTGTCTATTACAGGTTGCTCAGTTCGGCTACGGTGCTCTACCATGGTGTACTACGTGTCGTTGGCAAACAGGTCTCTCCGACACAAAGGACTACGACGAACAGGTCCACGGTGAACAGGTTCATGGCGAACGAGACACCGGTGTACAAGTCTCGTGCCATACTTTCTGGAGGAGACGCCATGGGGAAATTGGAGCTCACGACGGTGTAGCCCGAGTCAAGTCCATGGCGAACAGGTCTCTCCGATGCACAAGTCCATGGCGCTCCGATCATGGTGCATAGCTCGGGTATCTTGCTTCATAGAGGAGACGACATAGCGGAACAGGAGCTTGCGACGATGCAGCCCGAGACCGGTCTCACCTTTGAAGGCGCACCCACCATGGCGAACAGGTCCTTGGTGTACAGGTCCTTGTGTGATACTTGTCTTGGCAAACCACCGAATGCGGAGTTTAACCGAGACGAGGCACCGACTATGGCGGACAGGCCCTCGACGTATAGGTCTCGGTGTACAGGTCCATGGCGTCCCTGGCGTATAGGTCACCCTTTGATGTAGCACCTACCAAGGCGACGCGACCTCTACAACGCCACCGTTCATCAACCCCGTGAGCCGGCGCCCTTGTCCTAGCGGAACAATCAAGGCGGCGTTCAGCTGATACAAGGCGACGCAACCACTACGATCTTCTATATCCACAAGTTCACCCCGCGGTGCCCCTAATAAAGCGAACTACCATAGACTTGGCGTCCAATCAAGTGAGGCGCACCCATCTCGGCGGATAGGCCATTGGCACACAGGTCCATGGTGTAGCCAGCGTACAGGTCACCCTTTGATGTAGCACCAACCCATGGCGACGCGGATTCTACAACATCACCTTTCCACGGCCCTGTGAGGCGGCGCCCTTTGTCTGGACGGACCGCCGAATTCTCGGCGTCTAGCCGAGACGAGGCGCCAACCACACCGGCCATGCCGATATCAGCATGCGACGATTTTACACCGACGCCGGTCTCCTAAACAACTTACTCCCACGAGGCATACCCCTTGCATACCCCGACGAGTCCGCTAGGTCGTCTAGAAGTCCGAGCCAAGCAGGACCCATGCAACTTCAACCCCAACTACATTATCACCGCCAAGACCGACGAGGCGTGATGGCAAGGGCGGGCGTGGCTAGCACAAAGCCACGTTTTGAGCGGCGCGTGTACCGACAAGGACACGGGCTCTGCCGCTGCCCATACTCCACCATCATCATGCATGGAGAACGCAAGGCGAAGATGACAAAGACGACCACACGACTTAATCGGAGGTGTCTCGCGGGGTAACCCACGGGAGTAATTAACCGGGAGCCTTCCGAGGCCACGGGAACCAAGAGACCGCAATCGCTACAGTCAGGCTGGCCGCACTAGTAGGCCACGGAGCGCATATGTAAAGGGATCTTGTATTTTTGTTTCTCCAATGAGAGATTAATAAAGTGCATGTTTCCCTATATTTATGTGTGTACTTAGTACAATGGCACGCCCGCAACATTTATTTTCCCCTGGAGCGTAGAGAGATAATAACATGATAACCGATGTTATTTTTATTATTTCTCGTGTCAAACAAATTGGCACGCCCGGTGGGACGTGGTTCTCCTCCCATCTTCGCTTCGTTATGGTCGTCGAAATCGTCTTCACCAATCTCCCAGTGTGCACAACATGCTGGAAGGATCTCCGTCGGTAAGACCTATTTCTTACAGGTGGACTCTCCCATGGCAGCAAATCAGAGCCGATGATGATCTAGACCGGATCATTGCCACCTATGGTCTTCATCGAGCATGGAGCCAGGGTCTACATGCATCAAGCCCAAGATCCTGCGCAGTTCCAAACGGTGCAGTCGAAAAAAGGCGCTAAGGCGGGAGGCCACCAAGGCGAAGAAGGAGCGTCGTGAGCTAGGCGCGTGCCATGTTGAAGGAGTCAACAAGGGCAAATATGAAAGGAGATGTGGAGGCAACTCAATGCCTTCACACCAGGGCTGCCAACAGGCGAGCAACTGCGGCTTCCCTTTATGCCTCTACCATGACTTCACACTTGGAGCCGCCAATACCAACAGCATGGCGCACTGAGGTCAAGCTGCAGGAAGGCTTGGCGGCCATCTCCCACAACCTGTGTAGGCTCATGGTGAACTCTTGCTTTTTTGAAAGCGCACATCCTCTACGCAACTACAAGGGGGAGAATTGCAAGGCCCTACAGTTTCCATCAACCTCAACAATACTCGAAGATGTGCATGGGCGCCATGTCTCCACAACTCGGCGGTTGATTGACGTTCACTCTCCAACGACAATAGGCTCTTCGCCCTTTGCTTCGAGACACGACATCAGGTGGCAAGGATTGATGGTGTGGATCTTCGCCAACTCCAAGAACATATATATGATCTATATTCAAAGGCGGCTCCATGATCAAGGAGCGCCGAATACTTCATTAATGCAGGGTGTAGGTAGGATGAGGCGGCAATCCCAATGTTATCGTCCTTGACATGAGCGCATCGACGATAGTCTTCACCAAATCGCCACTTAGAGTAGGGGGCCATCCTAACATGCCCTCATGTCGGAAACGATGGTCAAGACATCAAGTCGATGAGAGAAACCCTCAACCCACTAAACGATGGTGGCCATGGGACCTCCACGACAAACACTTCCACCACTGCATGCGTCTTGTCCTAGATGGGGGGCTCGGCCACAACTCAAGGTGATGGTGGACAGGGCTACATCACCCACTCGGCACCATGCGCCACCCCGTTCTCTCCAGGTGAAGCGTCATTAATGCAGCCACAAACTGGAGCTCTCCCGACGTGATACGTGACTGGTCCAAGGTGGGGGTTGTTCACCCATCACCGATATGGAGCTATCCTGAGGTGGTGCGCTGTCCACACCATCGTTGTCGCGGAGCTTGCCCAAGGTGTGGAGATCCATCTACGTCACCGTCTCCGACATGGAGTGCCCCAAGGCAGGGCGCTATCTACACCGCCAGCAGCATGGAGTGCCCCAAGGCAGGGCGCTATCTACACCACCATCGACATGGAGCGCGCTTGCGAGAAGCAGGGCTTGGTCGACACTACCGTCCATGTGGAGCTTAGCCTGGGGTGGGGCTGGGTCTACACCATCGTAGACATGTGCACACCCCAGGCGGGGGCGTCGTCTACGTCGCCACTGAGCTCGCCTAAGGGTGCGCGCAGTCGACATCACCTTGGAGCTTGTCAAAGGCGGGTATGCCTTTTGCACCTCTACCAACGCAGGGCGGCCAAGGTGGGTGCCGTCCACACTGTCGCCGATGTGGAGCTTGCCCGGAGTGGAATGTTGTCCACAACGCCTCCGACATGAAACATCGCCCGAATGCAGGTGCCATCTACATAGCTTCGGAGCGCACCCATGGTGGGTGTCCCCTATGCTCCGCCTCTAACATGGAGCTCGCCCGAAAGGTGGGCATCGTTCACACACCACCTCGAAGCTCGCCCAAGACAGGATATTCTTTCTACACCGCCACCAACCTAGAGTTTGCCCAAGCCAGGGCGCCCCGCGGATACGGAGCTCTCCTAAGGCGAGACGCCGTCTACACTACTGCGAACCTGGAGCATGCCCAAAGCGACGCACCATCTACGCCACGCTGAACACGTAGCTCATCAAAGCCAGTGTGTCTGGCAGAGTTGGGGCTCGTCCATGGAAGAGTGTCATCTAGTACATCATTGAAACGGAGCCCATCCATGATAGGAGTGGTCTACTCCTCCTCCAACATGGAGCTCACCCGAGGTGATCTGCAATCTACGTCGCCGCCAACATGAAGGCCACTAAGTTGGGCGCCCGTCGAAGCAACCTCCAACATGGGGCTCGCCCAAGGTTGGGGGCACCTATATTATCGCTTCCATCGCAGGAGCCCATCCATGCCGGGTCATCGTCTACTCCACTGCCAAGGAGGATATCCTTCTACACCATTGCCGAAACAGAGCCTACTCCATGGTGGGGTGCCGTCTACAAAGCAGCTGACACAAGTCATTGTCGAGCAGCAGAGCCAGAGCGATGGGTGTACCGCTCTCCCTTCATTTCATCACCACATCCCCATCATCTAGACCAAGCCAACGGAGCAATTGAAGCCTTCAACAAGATGCTCAAGAAGACATTGACAAGGTACCAGAGAGATTGCCATGAAAGTCTATTTGAGTGCTTGTGGGCGTACCGCATTACGGTCCGTACCCCAACACAGGCAACTCCATTTCTCTCATTTAGGGGAGTGAAGCGATCCTGCCACTGGAGGTCCAGCTACCCTCTTTGCGAGTGGCTATCCAAGATGAGATCACCCATGCCGAACAGGTACAACTGTGGTTTCAGGAGCTCGACGCCCTTGAAGAGGGGCGACTTAATGCCCTACAAAACCTGGAGCTTTACCGCCAGAATATGGTGAGAGCTTACGACAAGCTCGTCAAGCAACGCGTCTTCCAAAAAGGCGAGTTGGTTCTCATGCTCAGGCGACCCATCGTCGTGACGCACAAGACGAAGGGCAAGTTCGAACCAAAGTGGGAAGGGCCATACGTCATCGAGCAAGTCTACGACGGGGGAGCATACCAGCTTGTAGATTCCCAGGGAGTTCGACCTATGCCCCCAATCAACGGAAGGTTCCTCAAAAAATATCTTTCTTAATTTTTTTGCCTCTTTTGTTGCCTTTTGGATTTTCATTGGGGAAACTTTTTCTATGGGCTTTCATATCCATGATGCATCCTCCTTAGCATTTCGTGGATATATCTAGTTTTTCCCAATTTTTACGGACTAAGTCCAACAAAAAAATGGCTTCCCCCTATCGCACTACGCTGTTGATTGAAGTTTCGGCTACCCTAGGACTTGTTGGAGGGCGACACAATGTGTCGATTTGCAGGTGGAGCGGCTCCTACACCCACATTGCATGACACGTACCAGGTGTATGCTTTCGGAGGGAGTGGAGATGATTACTTGGGCACTTCTGAGTATTGAGACCCTGCGCTCTTCATGTTTCCCGGCATGCCTCATGTTCATAGAGGCTCGCACTCCAGGGAAGACTATAGGAAAAAATCATGGAGGGCTGCCTAACCCAACACAAGTTGGTTTGGTGCGTAGTCACATGGCAACCCTAGGGTGCGCCACCAAAAGCCCCAGATAATGTGCTAGAGGGTTTTTCCTAGTCCACAGAGGTGAACAGTTCCCTTCCAATTTCCCAAGGTGGGTCCCCAAGAAATCCTGGAAGAAGAGTCCTCAAGAAGTTTAGCCGAATGTCAAAGCAAGTCCATGAAGTTCGCGGCCCATCAATCATCCGCGTGAGTAATCAAGATGAAATTATGAAAGTCCAAGAAACAAATTCAAGAAAGAAAATCTCAACAGTCCAAGAAGCAATCAAGAGGTCCCAAGCAGTAAGGAACCCACTGGAAGGAAGGCGGGAGGTAGCCGTTCACCACCCCTCAATATGCATGAAGAAAAATCGCCAAGCTGTTGTCCAAAAACCATTTAACCTGAACTTACCACACCCAATTCTCTGGGTTCATGGGGCATGTGCGGGGGGCATGTTGATCCATGGGGGCCCTCAATATGATGATGGGCTAGAGTATGAATTTTTGTTGCCTCTCGGAAGCATCCCGAAACACGACGTCTTCATACACGTACACCAAAGCTATTTAAGTTGTTGAGTTGCAATCGTCAAGGTCTTTCGACGGTTCCCAATGACAAGTCCTTCGGTAGCCTTCTCGGATACCACGCCTATAGCTGGTGTATAACGGGAAAGCCAACATTTTAAAACCCGCAAACTTTTTTCCCTCTCTTTTTTGCCTGTTTTCCTTTGGTGCTTCTAGATTGTGCTCCTCCGACATCTTTGCAGCCTTGGAGAGATACTCCCTGTCATCGTCGACGACATTTAGACGACAACCACTACATCAAACTACGTATTGGGTGTTTGGGTGCAGCAATACCCATGCGTCCCTGACAACACCGACGACAGCCCCACAACCAATGGTGTACACCGACACGCACGATGGGCGTCAGAATGCAACACATGCGCTCATGAAGGTGGAGCCAATTTGTCTCCACGACCCCGTCTCCAACAACAATGAAGCATGGGGGCAACGTCAACCCCTCAATTATTCGTAAGGTCGATGACGTCCCAGCGCACCACCAGAATTGTCAAACCATGGATGGTGTGACGGTTCACTCAAAGAAGGGGAGCTATCGACGATCTACCGATGACTCGCCTACATCAACACAAGGAGATCACAGGAGCAGTGTAACACGCCAGTGCGGCCAACGTGAATCTGTGAAACCCTTCAATCAAGTCGGCTGGCACCGTAGCAGCTAGACGGTCGTGGCGAGATTGGTAAACATTTTGTTTTTGTTTTCAGGATGAGGCATGATGTTTCGCCATGGAATGAAGACAAGATAGGGTTGCCTCGTTGACCGCCATCGTGCGTGTTTTACGATCCAACGAGCTCCCTAGAGAAAACAAGTGTGGATGAACATGCCTACACTAATTTACATTGTTACTCCTCAATCATCTTCGGAATGGTGCACAGGTCGTCACGGAGATGTCAACTCTGAGCCGGTTCTTCAGGCTGCATATAAATCATGCGCTAAGAAAAGAGACAAAAAAGTGTTCGTCAAGTCAAGCTCGATTTGCTTCGCACTCAAGCTCGACTCGACGAGGGGGCATTTGTTCGACGATTTTTTGTGCAATACTGCATAAAATAATTTTATTTTTAATAAGTTTGGATGCAGGTTATCTGTGCAAAGGCCCATGGTTAATAATACAAAGGCAAAATGCTACTGCATGGCACATGCCCGCACGTACTCAGCACATACGTATGCATGAAATATAGGTGCAACCAAATTGTGTACATGCACACGTCCTGGACGGTGCCATGCACATATACATACGTTTTTGTGTATTTGCGGCCGGCCGGCATGCATGTATACTTCCCCGGATACCCAAAATACCTAGCTAACCTTGCATGCACGTATTTTTTTTCTATTTAATTTGATTTAAACGGGTAACATGCACGTATGTGGGCAAGGTAAGGTAGGAAAGAGAATTTGGAAATAAGTACAACCGACCCACGGGAATCACATAAAAAGGAATAGGCGTCAAATAACAAGGTACGTGTCTATTTATTTCCTTTTCTGCATGCAGACTTGGGCGCCAAGAAGAATCGAAAGAAGATCTGTGACCGGACGTGCTCCACATACCATCCATCCAACTCCGTGGGCTGACTATATAAAGCCAGCCAACCTAGGCAACAAGGGGACGTCCAGGCGAGAACTTACGCATGCACAAACAGATATCGCACGTAGAAGAAACGCGTCCGTGGCGGCGGCGTCGACGAGGAGACGCACCCAGCATCCAGGACAAGACGCGCTCATGGCGGCAGCGTGTGCGTCGAGGAAGTACAGCGGTGATGCGGCAGCCGCAACACGCTGACAACGAAGGGCAGCGGACGCATGGTGGCTGTGACCGCTGCGCTCTCTCTTTTTCTTCTGTCTTACATGTTACTCTACTCCTGGCATGTATCCAGCCCAACGTTGAGAAGGCAGCTACCACAGACTAGAGGAGGAGGTGGTACGCAGCAGAGAGAGCGGACGAGAGAGAGGAAACAACCCCATGCAGGGCACGAAGTGAAGACGCGCCCGTCGCGGCGGCGAACAGAGGAGAGAAGGGACGCGGCGGCGGCCACGACGCGCCGGATTGAAGAAACTCACGGACCTCTGGGGAAGGAGTGGACTGCGTCATGGAGACGATCACACCGACAAGATGATGGCGATTCACTCGAGGACGTCGCCGAGGAAGTCATCAGCAGTGCATGCACAAGCAACAGCAAGCATGCGCTCGTGCAATAGTAGCACGCCCTTTTTTTCATTGTCTTTCTCTTACCAGGTTTCATTGGGAAGGAGACATGTACGTGGTGGTGGCGTTGGACTCATGCACGTAGAGAAGAGAAGGCGACGCACCTATGGCAGCAGCGTTGAGAAGAACCCAAAGGCCAGAAGGAGGGGGAACTCACACACGCAAAAACAGAGATCGCACACAGAGGAAACGCGTCCGCGGCGGCGGCGACGACGATGAGACGCGCCCGTGGCGGCGGTGTCAAGGGCGAGACGCGTTCATGGCAGCGGCGCGTGTGTCAACAGGGTGCAGCAACAACACCTTCACACCATGCGCGAGGAAGCACAACGGTGACGCGGCATCCGCAACACGCTGACGACGAAGGGCAGCAGACACACGGTGGTCGTGGCCGCTGGGCGCTCTCTTTCTATTCTTGTCTCTTACAGGTTGCTCAGCGATCGGCTACGGTGCTCTACCATGGTGTACTACGTGTCGTTGGCAAACAGGTCTCTCCGACACAAAGGACCACGACGAACAGGTCCACGGTGAAGAGGTTCATGGCGAACGAGACACCCGTGTACAAGTCTCGTGCTATACTTTCCGGAGGAGACGCCGTGGAGAAATTGGAGCTCACGATGGTGTAGCCCGAGTCAATTCCATGGCGAACAGGTCTCTCCGATGCACAAGTCCATGGCGCTCCGATCATGGTGCATAGGTCGGGTATCTTGCTTCACAGAGGAGACGACATAGCGGAACAGGAGCTCGCGACGATGCAGCCCGAGACAGGTCTCACCTTTGAAGGCACACCCACCATGGCGAACAGGTCCTTGGTGTACATGTCTTGGTGTGATACTTGTCTCAACAAACCACCGAATACGGCGTTTAGCCGAGACGAGGCACCGACTATGGCGGACAGGCCCTCGACGTATAGGTCTCGGTGTACAGGTCCATGGCGTCCCTGGCGTACAGGTCACCCTTTGATGTAGCACCTACCAAGGCGACGTGACCTCTACAACGCCACCGTTCATCAACCCCGTGAGCCGGTGCCCTTGTCCTAGCGGAACAATCAAGACAGCGTTCAGCTGATACAAGGCGACGCAACCACTACGATCTTCTATATCCACAAGTTCGCCCAGCGGTGCCCCTGATAAAGCGAACTGCCATAGACTTGGCGTACAATCAAGTGAGGCGCACCCATCTCGGCGGATAGGCCATTGGCACACAGGTCCATGGTGTAGCCAGCGTACAGGTCATCCTTTGATGTAGCACCAACCCATGGCGACGCGGACTCTACAACATCACCTTTCCACGGCCCTGTGAGGCGGTGCCCTTTGTCTAGACGGACAGCCGAATACTCGGCGTCTAGCGGAGACGAGGCGCCAACCACACCGGCCATGCCGATGTCAGCGTGCGACGATTTTACACCGACGCCAGTCTCCTAAACAACTTACTCCCGCGAGACATACCCCTTGCATACCCCGACAAGTCCACTAGGTCGTCTAGAAGTCCGAGCCAAGCAGGACCCATGCAACTTCAACCCCAACTACATCATCGCCACCAAGACCGGCGAGGCGTGACAGCAAGGGCGGACGTGGCTAGCACAAAGCCACGTTTTGAGCGGCGCGTGTACCGACAAGGACACGGGCTCTGGCGCTGCCCATACTCCACCATCATCATGCATGGAGAACGCAAGGTGAAGATGACGAAGACGACCACACGGCTTAATCGGAGGTGTCTCGCGGAGTAACCCGCGGGAGTAATTAACCGGGAGCCTTCCGAGGCCACGGAACCAAGAGACAGCAATCGCTACAGTCAGGCCGGCCACACTGGTAGGCCACGGAGCGCATATGTAAAGGGATCTTGTATTTTTGTTTCTCCAATGAGAAATTAATAAAGTGCATGTTTCCCTATATTTATTTGTGTACTTAGTACACTGGCACGCCCGCAACGTTTATTTTCCCCTGGAGCGTAGAGAGATAATAACATGATAACCGACGTTATTTTTATTATTTCTCGTGTCAAACAACATAATATAGTTATATCATCTCATCATGTTTACATAGTCATCATATTTAAATTATGTCATTCTATCCGTGAATTATATCATGTCATCATGTTTTCATCGACGGCATGTTTGTGATTTATGGCATGCCAACCACTTTAATAGGCGCATCGTATAGCTATATCATGTCATCCTGTTTACATAGTCATCATATTTTGAAGTATGTCATTCTATCATGTTTAGTTAGCCATCATATATGTGAAATTGTGTCATGCTATCCTGTTTAATTAGTCATCATATATGTGAAATTATGTCCTGCTATTCTGTTTGCTTAGACAACATAAATGTGAATTATTTCATGCCCTGTTTTCTTTCCTACTATCCATTGCACCTGTCTATCTTACAATGTATGTACATTCAATTACTTTTCTTGTTTATCAGCCATTTCAATTGGAGGGGGTGATGGCAGTATCTGTGGGAGTAAAAACACGGTCTTTAGAAAAGATCGTGCTACCTATCGATGCAGATAGAACCACGGTTGTACTTGCCCAAGAACCAGCCCCACCACACATAACCCACACTCATGCAGATTGTACCCCTTCCCAGTTGGACAGAGAACCAGCTACACCCCTTCTAACCCCAACCCCAGCAGATAGACACCCAGTTCCTGTTGACACAGCACCGTCTCCACCACAGAGCACCCAAACACGAGCAGTTAGTAAGGCAACTGCAGTGCCCAAATCACGAGGACCACCACTCCGAACCCGAAGTCAACGCTTAAAGCAGAAGAAGAATTGTTCTCAGGTCAGGTTCCGTAGCTATGGTTCATACTACTTTGCTCTTGCATCACTGTATTTACTGATACCAACTAATTTCAAATTTGAAGGATGCAATTGAAACTCCAATGGCGCAACACGTATGTTTTAAACCTGTTTCTTCAACGTGTTTGGCTGTTTATTGTTGTAACTTGCTCTATGTTGATTTCAGTTTCAATTGAATAAACAGTTATGTTCTCATGCCATGCACACTACAAGTGTTGTTATTGCTGTGTAGTTTCCCACACTTATATTCTGTCTATGCCGCTTTGTCTTAAATAGATATGATTCGAACTGTATCTATCTTGATTTGACAACATAAACTAGAATGATATAGACCATACAGTGACCATACTACATAGATATATGTTTGTTTCATGTTGTTATCCTGTCCACCTTACTACTGAACTGGTTTACCAAAATGAGTTGAGAGAAGTGCATTTTTCAACCCTGAACTCTTGCCCTAGTCTAATTTACAACCCCGAACTTCAATACCATCTAAATTACAACCCTCAACTCTCAAAACCGGTCAGGATTCAACCCTCCCCTCCTTGTTGACCGGTTTTGACCAGGGGTGACCAGTTTTGACCAACAGGTCCAATCAGGATGCCATGTCGGAAAAAAATTTCAAAAATTCAGGAAAAGAATAAATAAAAATGTGTAAGATTGAGAAAAAATCAGGGAAAAAATAAAAATAAAATTCCAAAAAAAGTTTGCGAAAAAAATTCTGAAACTTTTCCTGTAATTTTCGGGAAAAAATAAAATAGTTGAACTTGTTTGGAAATTACTTTTTTTAGACTTTTTCCCCTATTTTACAGTTTTACTATAATTTTCTTAGGAATTTGAATTTTTTTCCCTTGGATTTTTTAATTTTAAGTATTTTTTGGTTTTTCATGGAAATATTGATAATTTTGTTTTTTAAAATTCGATTTTATTTATTTTCCCTGATTTTTCCCGGAAATTTGATTTTTTTATTTCTTTTCCTGGTTTTTTTACAGCTTTTTAAAAACAATGCTGATGTGGCATGCTGACTGGACCCGTTGACTGGTCAAAACCGGTCAACAGAGAGGGGAGGGTTGAATCCTAGCCGGTTTTGAGAGTTGGAGGTTGTAATTTAGATGGTATTGGAGTTCGGGGTTGTATATTAGAACAGGGCAAGAGTTCGGGGTTGAAATATGCACTTCTCTCAATGAGTTTCATATACTACATTGTAAACCTGAGATGTGTTTGTTTGTTTCTCTTTTAGAACGCGGATAACATATTGGAGAAGAGTACCCTGTTATGCAATGGTAAAGGAAGTAATGCAGATAAGGTTCAAGATAGTGACACATCCCTGTTGGTCTCCAAGAAAGCTGATAAAAACTATACTGAAGACACTGAGACAACCCCAAAGTCCTGTCTTGATGTAGTGTTCGAGTTACTGGCTACCACTGCTGGCACCAGCTCTTCGAACTCATTGCCTGAATCAGTTCGGCTTCTTGACTCTCAAATTCAAGTTGAAAGACATCGATCAGATGTTATGCGACAGGAAGCCGAAGGACTGAGGAAGTCCCTGCAGAATTCAGATGCATACTTTCTGGTGCAACAACAAGCGCTGGAGGAGTTAAGCGCCAAACAAGAGAAAGTTAATAAGCTTGCTAAGCATCTTGCCAGCATTATGGGTACCCTGGATATTGTTTCTTGAGCTCTTCTGAAGTGGTTTCAGTTCTGGACTTATTTTGCTGCGGCGTTTATATGCTGTTGTGTTCCCTATATTTGCACTGGTGGCGAACTTTGATGCCCAGTGGATGTAATATGTGTAATAGCCGTGATAGCCTAGTGTAAGTTGCTTGCTTATTTATTTCCTTGTTGTCTTGTTTATTTGTTTGCTTGTAGTCAGTGCAGTTCTTTTTCTGCGGTTTGCTAGTGGCTGCAATAACCTATTTTTTAAAACTAGGCCACAATAACCATGGGCTAATATTTACTGTAGTGATGCTGGGCCTCCTACGGGCCGTAGAAACAGTGGCCTTCTACGGGCTGTATAAACAGTGGGCCGTCTACGGGCCGTAGAAATAGTGGGCCTTCTACGGGCTGTAGAAACAATGGGCCTTCTACGGGCCGTATCATCAATGGGCCTTCTACGGACCGTATCATCAATGGGCCTTATACGGGCCGTACGATCGGTTGGCCAAACATGGGCCAAACAGACCACATTCTGGCCGTAAACGGGCTAGAGTTGGAATCGTCCGTTCATGGGCCGACCATAACGGGCCATCGTTAATAGGCCGTATATGATGACGCTATGAAAACGGCCCAACGTATTAACGGACCACAAACGGGCCGACTGTAACCACATGCTGAATTTGGCCCACAAGCAGAAAATGACAGTAACGGGCCGTAAGTAAAGGAATGCTGGAAATAAGCCCAAGAATAAATGGGCTCTGAGAAGGCCGAAAGATAACATGGGCTAGAGACGGCCCAACGGAATAACAGGCCGTTAATGGGTATAAAGTGATACACTGTTCATTACGGGCCAGTTTCACCACGGGCCGTTAACGGGTGTAAAGTGATACACTGTTCATTACTGGCCAGTTTCACCATGGGCCGTTAATAGGCCAAGAGTTACATAGGGCCTCATATGGGCTGAAAGACGTCATGGGCCATACATGGTCCAAAAGTGAAAATGGGCTGGAATCATATTGGACGGCCCAGATGACGCTACTGGGCGTAATTCGGATAGGGCGTAACGGGCCTTGGGTTAGCGGGCTGTAAATGGGCTATATGAGAACATGCCATTAACAGGCTTTCCATGGGCCGGCCCGCCACCTTTTAACCAAGTCAAACGGGCTGGCCTTTTCACAGGAACGGGCCTCTGTTGGTCGTGCCATGTGTCAACGTATCATAGGCGCCTTCTGTCCAATGAGTGGATGACATCTGTCCCGACGATGAGCCGACACGTGTTTCCTCCAGCCAATGATGATTTTACACGTGGAAAATCACCATTGGTCGGGGCTGTTAACGGGTTATCGGATCCAAAACCCGACCCGATAGCTTAACGTTGTTCCGTTACGGTGGATGCCACGTGTCGGTCACCCTTGACGAAAGCACTTCTGCGACGCGCGATTTATCGTCATGGAAGTGGGCACTTCCGTGATGATAATTTTGGTAATGTCATGGAACACTTGTACGACAACACAGGTATAACTATCTTGATTCTGTCATAAATTTGTCATGGATGTACATGCATGACAAAAAACGCGACCTACTGTGACAAACACGTATCATCACGGAAGTGTATTTTTTTGTAGTGCTTGCTTAAAGCGCTACTCTGTTCTCTTGAACTTAATACTCTAGATGCATGCTGGACAGCGGTCGATGTGTGGAGTAATAGTAGTAGATGTAGGCAGGAGTTGGTCTACTTGTCTCGGACGTGATGTCTATATACATGATCATACCTAGATATTCTCATAACTATGCTCAATTTTGTCAACTGCTCAACAGTAATTTGTTCACCCACCGTAATACTTATGCTCTCGAGAGAAGCCTCTAGTCAAACCTATGCCCCCCGGGTCTATTTTCCATCATATTAATCTTCCAATACTTAGTTATTTCCTTTGCCATTTATTTTACTTGCATCTTTATTTCTCTTTATCATAAAAATACCAAAAATACTATCTTATCATATCTATCAGATCTCACTCTCGTAGGTGACCGTGAAGGGATTGACAACCCCTTTATCGCGTTGGTTGCGAGGAGTTTATTTGTTTGTGTAGGTGTGAGGGACTTGTGTGTGGCCTCCTACTGGATTGATACCTTGGTTCTCAAAAACTGAGGGAAATACTTACGCTGCTCTGCTGCATCACCCTTTCCTCTTCAAGGGAAAACCAACGCAGTGCTCAAGAGGTAGCATGCATCCAATTCCATAAACCCCAAAGTTATTCCACATGAGTCCACCATACCTACCTATATATGGTATCTACCTGCCGTTCCAAGTAAATTTGTATGTGCCAAACTCTAAACCTTCAAATAAATATCCTGTTTTGTATGATCGAATAGCTCATGTATCAACTAGGGCTGTCCGTATCTTCCATGTTAGGCGGGTTATTCTCAAGAGGAGTGGACTCCGCTCCTCACTCACGAGAAAAATGGCTGGTCACCGGGATACCCAATCCCATGCTTTATGCAAATCAAATCAAAATAACTGCAAACAAAACTCCCCCGGGACTCTTGTTAGTTGGAGGCAGTCGTTGTTTCGAGCAAGTCATGGATTGATGCTTGTTGGTGGAGGGTGAGTATAAACTTTACCATTCTGTTTGGGAACCACCTATAATGTGTGTAGCATGGAAGATATCGCCATCTCTTGGTTGTTATGTTGACAATGAAAGTATGCCGCTCAAAATATTATTCATATCTATTTCAAAACCGAGCTCTGGCACCTCTACAAATCCCTGCTTCCCTCTGCGAAGGGCCTGTCTATTTACTTTTATGTTGAGTCATCATCCTCTTATTAAAAAGCACCAGTTGGAGAGCACCGCTGCCATTTGAATTCATTATTGTTAGTTTACATTGAGTATGACTTGACTGGATCTCTTTTACCATGAATTACAATGTCTAGTCAGTCCTTGATCTTTAAAAGTGATCTGCATTTATGTTTTGTGGTCTCAGAAAGGGCTAGCGATATACCATCTTGTTATATCATATCATGATTGTTTTGAGAAAGTGTTGTCATCCGAGATTTATTATTATTGCTCGCTGGTTGATTATGCCATTGATATGAGTAAACATGAGACCTAAATGTTATTGTGAATATGGTTAGTTCATAATCTTTGCTGAAAACTTGAATGCTGGCTTTACATATTTACAACAACAAGATCAAACAGAGTTTGTAAAAGTTTTTCTTTATCACTTTCAGTTTATCAACTGAATTGCTTGAGGACAAGCAAAGGTTTAAGCTTGGGGAGTTGATACGTCTCCGTTGTATCTACATTTCCAAACACTTTTGCCCTTGTTTTGGACTCTAACTTGCATGATTTGAATGGAACTAACCCGGACCGATGCTGTTTTCAGCAGAATTGCCATGGTGTTATTTTTGTGCAGAAATAAAAGTTCTCGGAATGACGTGAAAATCAACGGAGCATTATTTTGGAATATATAATGAATATTGGAAGGAAGATCCACGTCAGGGGGTGCCCCACCTGTCCCCGACGGTGGGGGCGCGCCTGCCCCCTGGGCGCGCCCCTGCCTCGTGGCCCCCTGACACTCCACCGACCTCAACCTGGACTCCATATATTCACTTTCAGGGAGAAAAAACCAAGGGAGAAGGATTCATCGCGTTTTACGATACGGAGCCGCCGCCAAGCCCTGAACTCTCTTGGGAGGGCTCCGGAGAGGGGAATCCGTTGCCATCGTCATCATCAACCATCCTCCATCACCAATTTCATGATGCTCACTGTCGTGCGTGAGTAATTCCATCGTAGGCTTGCTGGACGGTGATGGGTTGGATGAGATTTATCATGTAATCAAGTTAGTTTTGTTAGGGTTTGATCCCTTGTATCCACTATGTTCTGGGATTGATGTTGCTATGACTTTGCTATGCTTAATGCTTGTCACTAGGGCCCGAGTGCCATGATTTCAGATCTGAACCTATTATGTTTTCATCAATATATGAGAGTTCTTGATCCTATCTTGCATGTCTATAGTCACCTATTATGTGTTATGATCCGTTACCCGAAGTGACAATAATCGGGGTACTTACCAGTGATGACCGTAGTTTGAGGAGTTCATGTATTCACTATGTGTTAATGCTTTGTTCCGGTACTCTATTAAAAGGAGGCCTTAATATCCCTTAGTTTCCGCTAGGACCCCGCTGCCACGGGAGGGTAGGACAAAAGATGACATGCAAGTTCTTTTCCATAAGCACGTATGACTATATTCGGAATACATGCCTACATTACATTGATCAACTGGAGCTAGTTCTGTGTCACCCTAGGTTATGACTGTTGCATGATGAACCGCATCCGGCATAATTCTCCATCACCGATCCATTGCCTATGAGCTTTCCATAATTGTTCTTCGCTTATTTACTTTTCCGTTGCTATTGTTATCATCACTACAAAATACCAAAAACATTACTTTTGCTACCGTTATCACTACTATCATACTAATTTGCTACTAAACACTCTACTGTAGATATTAAATTTCCAGGTGTGGTTGAATTGACAACTCGGCTGCTAATACTTGAGAATAATCTTTGGCTCCCCTTGTGTCGAATCAATAAGTTTGGGTTGAATACTCTACCCTCGAAAACTGTTGCGATCCCCTATACTTGTGGGTTATCAATGGGCTTCCTCAAATGCCCTAGGTCTTTGAGAGCAAGCGAGTTGGATGCACACCCACTTAGTTTCTTTGATGAGCTTTCATATATTTATAGCTCTAGTGCATCCGTTGCATGACAATCCCTACTCCTTGCATTGACCTCAATCGGTGGGCATCTCCATAGCCCATTGATTAGCCGCGTCAATGTGAGACTTTCTCCCTTTTTGTCTTCTCACACAACCTCAATCATCATATTCTATTCCACCCATAGTGCTATGTCCATGGCTCACGCTCATATATTGCGTAAAAGTTGAAAGAGTTTGAAAAGGCTAAGTATGAAACAATTGCTTGGCTTGTCATCGGGGTTGTGCATGCTGAGAGCATTTTGTGTGACGAAAATGAAGCTTGGCCAAACTATATGACTTTGTACGGATAAGTTTTCTTTGGCTATGGTATTTTGATAAGACATAATTGCTTGATTAGCATACTTGGAGTATTACTATTTTTATGTCAACAATAAACTTTTATCTTGAATCTTTTGGATCTGAACATTCATGCCACAATAGAGAAAAATACATTGAAGAATATTCTAGAAAGCATTCCACATAAAAAATTCTATTTTTATCATTTACCTACTCGAGGACGAGCAGGAATTAAGCTTGGGGATGCTGATACGTCTCCAACGTATCTATAATTTTTGATTGTTCCATGCTATTATATTATCTGTTTTGGAATGGGCTTAATTTTACACTTTTATATTATTTTTTGGACTAACCTATTAACCCAAGGCCCAGTGCAAATTGCTGTTTTTTTGCCTATTTCAGTGTTTCGCAGAAAAGGAATATCAAACGGAGTCCAAACGGAATGAAACCTTCGGGAGCGTGATTTTTTGGAACAAACGTGATCCAGAGGACTTGGAGTGGACGCCAAGCAACCAACGAGGTGGCCATGAGGCAGGGGGCGCGCCCTCCCTCCTCGTGGGCCCCTCGTGGCTCAACCGACCTACTTCTTCCTCATATATATGTTCATATACCCCGAAAACATCCAGGAGCACCACGAAACCCCATTTCCACCGCTGCAACCTTCTGTACTCAAGAAATCCCATCTTGGGGCTTTTTCTGGAGCTCCACTGGAGGGGGCATTGATCATGGAGGGCCTCTACATCAACTCCATGGCCCCTCCGGTGATGTGTGAGTAGTTTACTTCAGACCTTCGGGTCCATAGTTATTAGCTAGATGGCTTCTTATCTCTCTTTGGATCTCAATACAAAGTTCTCCTTGATTCTCTTGGAGATCTATTCGATGTAATCTTGTTTTGCGGTGTGTTTGTCGAGATCCGATGAATTGTGGGTTTATGATCAAGATTATCTATGAATAATATTTGAATCTTCTCTGAATTCTTTAATGTATGATTGGTTATCTTTGCAAGTCTCTTCGAATTATCAGTTTGGTTTGGCCTACTAGATTGATCTTTCTTGCAATGGGAGAAGTGCTTAGCTTTGGGTTCAATCTTGCGGTGCTCGATCCCAGTGATAGTAGGGGAAACGACATGTATTGTATTGTTGCCATCGAGGATAAAAAGATGGGGTTTATATCATATTGCATGATTTTATCCCTCTACATCATGTCATCTTGCTTAAAGCGTTACTCCGTTCTTATGAACTTAATACTCTAGATGCATGCTGGATAGAGGTCGATGTGTGGAGTAATAGTAGTAGATGCAGGAAGGAGTCGGTCTACTTGTCATGGACGTGATGCCTATATACATGATCATACCTGGATATTCTCATAACTGTGCTCAATTCTATCAATTGCTCGACAGTAATTTGTTCACCCACCGTAATACTTATGCTATCTTGAGAGAAGCCGCTAGTGAAACCTATTGTTGAGGATATAACCTCTGAGGGTAAACCGCCCAGGAGGGGCTGGTTCACCTTCAGCTATACTGAAGCCCAAGGAAACCCAGAAGATGTCGCTTTACATATGAAGCTTAGAGGCCGAGAGCCCGCAGGCGATTTAGGGCCCATGATAGTAAACCGCCATGATTGTATAAACTTGCATTGTAAGATAGGAAAGAAGAGACCGAGGCGGACACTTGGATGAGCCAGCCTCGGGACTCTGTAGACCGGCCGGGGTCCTCCCGAGTATATAAAGGGGTGACCCGGCGGCGGTTTAGGGAGAGAAAAGAACAACTCGAAGCCAGACAAAGCGGATTCGCTCCCTGGCCTTCGAAACCCCAGCAATACCAATCACAACTAGACGTAGGCTTTTACCTTCATTGAAGGGGCCGAACTAGTATAAAACTCTCGTGTCCCTTTGTCCGGTTTAACCCCTTCAAGCTAACCCGTAGTAATGGCTCCACGACTAAGTCCTTTCATGAGGACATCTGCCATGACAATTCCACGACAGTTGGCACCCACCATGGGGCTATCGCACGATGGTTTTGTGTTCTTGAAGGGCAGCTTCGATGGACTGAAGGGATACGCTGTGGGGCGGATGACGAAGAGTCGCCGCGGCAAGCTCTACATCGACAATGCAGGATGGGGTCCCAAGGCTGATTCAATTGAATACAGGTACCGGGTACCCTTTGGTGGGATTCACGTCTTCATCGGCAAGATCGGCGAACCGGCCCCCGAGCCGAACACCTGCACCGACATCATCGAGACGGCTCGGCGTGCAAATTCTTCACCGGTTCAGCCTGAGGCAAGGCATGTTTTCGTAGGTGTCGTCCACGGTTCGGGGTACGAGGAGGAACCGGTCTCCGATGGACAAACCGTAGTACACAGTGGTGACGAGTCTTTCGGAGAAACCGAATCGCTTTACCAGTTGTACGATGGCCGGATTGAGGGAGGATCCGAGGGCAACAGTATTCCGGATTCCCCCGGTCTGCCAAACCGGGCCACTGTCTTCATGGCCGGCACACGACTGGCGCCTCATTCATCTACCACCGCATGAGTGCTCTCCAGTTCAATGACGGCCACGCCAGCAGGGGCAGGTAGCTCGGCGCCGCCTCCGGCCCAAGTCTTGTCTGATTTGTTTAACGTCTAGCGGCACTGATGTCTGCGGAGGTAGACGTAGCAGCCAGGGATCAGCACGATGCGGAGATTCTAAAAGTGAAAGATCATATAGCCCAGGCTAAAGCGGACCTGGCAGCAGAGAACGCCAGGATGGCCACAGAGCGGGCCGACTTGGAAGCACAGGCTTATCAGATTAGACTAGATCAGAATGCCTCGGAAGAGGTCATGAGAGGAAGGTACCGATCACGCCTCTCGTCGATTTATGAGCTGCAGAATCTTTTCAACACGCCAGGTGATGGGGTCATGTACCTAGGGTAGGGTCACAGACCTGATCTAAGTACCTTGCTCAAGGACACCCTTGGAAGAGGTCACCTTCCAGTCGACCAACGAGGGACTCACTCGACTGACTTGAAGGACTCGACCACAAAGACTCACTCGACCACCAGAAGGTCAAGAGGCACTCTGCATTGCAACGGCCTGTAATTAAGTAGACTTTATGATAGTAAAGACACTTTATGTGGGGCGTTACCAGTAACGCCCCGGACTTAACTCACAATAAACCCTCTCCTACGTGGGCTGGCTGGGGTCCTGGCGCACTCTATATAAGCCACCCCCCTCCACAGGTCAAGGGGTTCGGCACCTTGTAACTCATATACTCATAATCCACTCGACCGCCTCCGGGCTCCGAGACGTAGGGCTATTACTTCTTCCGAGAAGGGCCTGAACTCGTACATCCCTTGTGTTTACAACCTCTCCATAGCTAGGACCTTGCCTCTCCATACCTACCCCCCACTCTACTGTCAGGCTTAGAACCACGACAGTTGGCTCCCACCGTGGGGCCGGTGTTTTAGCAATTTTGTGGAGAAGTTGCGACTCTTCCGAGTACTTTCATGATGGTGGCTGCTGGAATTTTGGTTGAGGGTCGAGAGATTCGTCTCGGTGCTCTCACCTTCATCGCCGACGACTCCGCCTGGCTCCAGGAGGCTCCACTCGACGTTGATGCGCTCCCCGTCCGCGGTGCGACGCATTTTCGCGCATGTGTCCGCGGCGTTCTGCTGCGGCAACCGTCGACCCCGTATCGGTCGACTCCTCCATCGTCCACCCTCCTTGTCTCCTGCCAGCGCAAGCGCTCGGGCCGGTCGAGGCTTCAACGGTGGGTGAGGCACGCGGTGGCTCGCCAGACGGCCACCTCTCAAGTTGCGGCAATCGAGCCCGACGAATCTCTCTACGGCCTGTTCGATCTGTTGACTGGCTCCGTAGAGACTGCATCTGAGTGCGATAGCAGTGATCCAGCGGCGGAAATCCTGATGGTCGACGGGCCCCGCAGTCCCCCTGGCTTCGCCCGTGATGGTGGAGCAGGCGACGGAGGCGACCCCGCACGAGACCACGAAGAGTACCAGCCCGAGCCACTCGACTCTCTGCAAAGAGAGGAACTTCGCCGCAGGAACGTGGATGCCCTGCGTACGCCCATCGCAGGAGAAACCCCCGAGGCTCGCACCTTGGAGGAGGCACGTTTGGCCAACTTGGCTGAACGCACTCGACTGGAGAATCTTCAGCGAGCACTCGACGAGCGCGCGCGGCAACGAGTTCCTGACAACAGTCAACGTCAACTCTTCCCGCCGACTCAGGTATATCGAACCCCAATCCAGAATTTAGCAGCTGCGACCCGTATAGCAGAGTCTATCCAGCCTTCTCAGTCGGAAGCTGGCAGAGGCTTGATGCAGATCAGGGATCTGCTCCGGGCAGCAGGAGATCAGAATTCGGCCGTGTCACAGTCGCGCAACAGAATTCACAGTCGATCCGTCGCTGCGAATACGGTTCAGTCGGCTCACAGCCCCAGATCGCCTCCGCGGCGTGAAGGGCGCGAGAATCGGCGAGACCAATATGGTGACCGACTCGACCGAGATGATAGGCGTCGAGTGCCCAATTCCCCTCCGAGGGGTGGGTCTTACACTCCTCGGCAGCAAGATGATAAGCGTCAGCTCAGTGTGGGGCGAAGAGTTCCACTCGACCCCAGAGAACCAGGCTTCGACGCGCGGTCCATTATCGTGCAAGGTTTGGTCGACCGGAACAGAGCCCATCGAGGTGGACTCGACAGAGATGCGCCCACAAGCAGTCGAGTGCATGTTTCTGGTCCTGAATGTTTCAGCAGAGCTATCAGAGCCGCAGTTATCCCTCCCAATTTCAGGTTGGCAACAGGAGTCAGCAAGTTCACTGGTGAGTCTAAGCCTGAAACTTGGCTCGAGGACTACCGAGTGGCGGTTCAGATTGGTGGTGGAAACGACGAGGTGGCCATGAAGCATTTGCCCCTCATGCTGGAAGGTTCTGCCAGGGCATGGTTGACTCAATTACCTCCTAGCAGCATTTACACTTGGGAAGATCTGTCCCGAGTGTTCATCAGAACATTTGAAGGAACTTGCAAGCGACCAGCTGGACTGACAGAGTTGCAAGTTTGCGTGCAGAAGACCAATGAGACTCTCAGAGAGTATATTCAGAGATGGATCACTTTGCACCATACTGTGGAGAATGTGTCTGATCACCAGGCAGTCTGCGCCTTCAAGGATGGCGTCAAGAACAGAGAGTTAAGTTTGAAATTTGGTCGAACCGGTGACATGACCTTGAGTCGGATGATGGAGATTGCTACCAAGTACGCCAACGGCGAAGAAGAAGACCGACTCCGAAGCGGCAAGCACAAGCCTACCCAGTCGGAAAAGGGAAACACCAGTCGGAAACAAAAGCGGAAGGCTGAACCAGCAGCTCCTGGAGAGGCTCTGGCCGTGACTCAGGGAAAGTTTAAGGGGAAACCAAAAGGATCCTGGAACCCTAAGAAGGTAAAGGATAAAGAAGGGAACGACGTAATGGATATGCCATGTCACATCCACACGAAGAAAGACGAAGAGGGGAATATCATCTACCCGAAGCACACCACTCGCCAATGTCGACTCCTGATCCAGCAGTTTCAGGGAAAACAGTCTAAGGACAAGGAGAAGGAGTCGGACAAGGCCGAAGACAAGGAGGACAGTGAGGAAGGATATCCGCATATCAACTCCACTCTGATGATCTTTGCAGATGTGGAAAGCAAGAGTCGATTGAAAGTCATTAACCGAGAGGTGAACATGGTTGCCCCAGCAAAAGCAAATTATCTGAAATGGTCCCAGATACCCATCACATTCGACCAATCTGATCACCCGACTCATATTGCCACCCCTGGGAGGCAAGCCTTGGTGGTCGATCCAGTTGTCGAAGGCACTCGACTGACAAAAGTGCTGATGGACGGTGGAAGCGGGCTGAATTTGTTGTATGCAGACACACTGAAAGGAATGGGCATTCCGATGTCCCGACTGAGCACTAGTAACATGAGCTTTCATGGAGTTATACCAGGGAAGAAAGCCGAGTCACTCGGCCAAATAGCTTTGGACGTGGTATTTGGTGATTCGAAACATTTTCGCAAAGAAAAGTTGACGTTTGAGGTCGTGGATTTTCAGAGTGCATATCATGCCATTTTGGGGAGACCAGCTTACGCACGGTTCATGGCTCGACCATGTTACGTGTACCTCAAATTGAAGATGCCCGGCCCCAAAGGAGTGATCACTGTCACCGGTGATCGGAAAAAGGCAGAAGAGTGCTTTCAGAAGGGCTCAAAGGTTGCCGATTCCCAGGTGACAGCGGTCGAGTTCGAGGAATACAAGCAAAACGCAGATCCGAGTGACTTGCTGCGATCCAAGAAACCCGCCACAGAGTCTGCATTTCAGTCGTCCGGTGAGACGAAGCCTGTTCACATTCACCCGACCGACCCCGATGCAGCTCCGACCCGCATCTCCACAACACTCGACCCAAAATAGGAAGAAGCGCTCATCCAGTTCCTCCGTGAGAACTGAGACATTTTTGCATGGAAGCCCGCTGACATGCCAGGTGTTCCCAGGGGACTGGCTGAGCATCACCTAAGAGTCGACTCATCTGCAAAACCAGTCAAAGAGCATCTTCGGCGGTCCGCCATCCAGAAGAGAAAAGCCATTGGTGAGGAAGTGGCTCGACTGTTGGCGGCAGGATTTATCCGAGAGATATACCACTCCGAGTGGCTCGCTAATGTCGTCATGGTTCCTAAGAAGGACAAGTCGCTCCGAATGTGCATTGATTTCAAGCACATCAACCGGGCCTGCCCGAAAGATCATTTTCCTCTCCCTCGCATAGATCAAATTGTTGACTCGACCGCGGGATGCGAGAGATTATCTTTTCTAGATGCCTATTCCGGATACCACCAGATCCGTCTGTACGGACCCGACGAGGTAAAAACAGCTTTCATCACTCCATTCGGGTGCTTCTGCTATATCACCATGCCGTTCGGCCTCAAGAATGCCGGAGCCACATTTATGCGAATGATTCAGAAGTGTCTACTCACTCAAATCAGTCGGAATGTGGAAGCATATATGGATGATATCGTTGTCAAGTGACGAAAAGGTTCCGACCTGCTCGCTGATCTCGCCGAAACATTTGCCAACCTCAGAAGGTATGATATCAAGCTCAATCCATCAAAGTGCACATTTGGAGTTCCTGGTGGCAAGTTACTCGGTTTTCTCGTTTCCGAACGGGGAATCGACGCTAATCCAGAGAAGATCGGCACTATTCTCCGAATGAAACGCCCTGTGCGAGTGCACGATGTCCAGAAGCTTACTGGATGCTTGGCCGCATTAAGTCGATTCATCTCACGACTCGGTGAAAAGGCATTGCCTCTTTACCGACTGATGAAGAAGGCAGACAAGTTCGAGTGGACTCCAGAAGCTGATGCAGCGTTTGCCGAGCTAAAAGCTCTGCTCTCCACCCAGCCGGTGCTTGCTGCTCCAATCAGCAAAGAGCCTCTGTTGCTCTATATCGCAGCCACAGGACAAGTCGTCAGTACTGTGCTTACGGTCGAGCAGGAAGAAGAAGGAAAAGCTCTCAAAGTTCAGCGCCCAGTGTATTATTTGTCTGAAGTCTTGACTCCATCCAAGCAGAGATATCCTCATTATCAGAAGCTTGTGTATGGAATATACATGACCACAAAGAAGGTTGCTCATTACTTCTCTGATCATTCCATCACAGTCGTCAGCGACGCTCCACTATCAGAGATTTTGCACAACAGAGATGCAACTGGTCGAGTGGCCAAATGGGCGATTGAACTTCTTCCCCTTGATATCAAGTTTGAGGCAAAGAAAGCCATTAAGTCCCAGACAATAGCAGATTTCCTCGGCGAGTGGATTGAACAGCAGCAGCCGACTGAAATTCACTCGGAGCATTGGACCATGTTCTTTGATGGCTCTAAGATGTTGAATGGTTCCGGTGCTGGGGTTGTCCTGGTTTCCCCCAGAGGAGATAAGCTCAGATATGTGCTCCAGATTCACTTTGATTCCTCCAACAATGAGGCAGAATATGAGGCCCTCTTATATGGATTGCGCATGGCCATTTCACTCGGCGTCCGTCGCCTGATGGTCTATGGCGACTCGGATTTAGTGGTCAACCAAGTGATGAAGGAGTGGGACGTGAGGAGCCCAGCCATGACTGGATACTGCAGTGCAGTGAGGAAGCTGGAAAAGAAGTTCGAGGGGTTGGAGCTCCATCATATACCCCGACTGAAAAATCAAGCAGCTGATGATCTAGCAAAGATAGGTTCCAAGAGAGAAGCCATTCCGAGTGGTGTGTTCTTGGAGCATATACACACTCCGTCAGTCAAAGAAGATCCTTTCACCGAAGAAGCTCCACAGCCCAAGAGTGCCACAGATCCGACTGAGGTTGAAGTCCCAGCGGTGGTCGACTTGATCATGGAGGTCTTGGTGGTCATTCCCGACTGGACAGTTCCATATATCGCGTATATCCTGAGAAAAGAGCTTCCGGAGGATGAGGAAGAGGCTCGACAGATCGTCCGTCGATCTAAGGCCTTTACCGTAATCAAAGGACAATTATTCAGAGAAAGCACGACTGGAGTTGGTCAGAAGTGCATAACACCAGAAGAAGGTCGACTCATCCTCAATGATATCCACTCGGGAACCTGTGGTCATCATGCGTCCTCTTGGACCATCGTGGCCAAAGCATACCGAGCCGGATTTTACTGGCCAAAAGCGAATGAGATGGCAAAGGAGATAGTGGATAAGTGCGAGGGATGTCAGTTCTACTCGAATATGTCGCACAAGCCTGCATCGACTCTGAAGACCATCCCACTCGTCTGGCCTTTCGCAGTATGGGGGTTGGACATGGTCGGTCCTTTGAGAATAGGACGAAGCGGCTTCACGCATGTGCTGGTGGCAGTCGACAAGTTCACCAAGTGGATCGAGGCTAAACCAATCAAGAACCTTGACACCGGTACTGCTGTTAGCTTCATCAGGGAATTAATATTCAGATATGGAGTCCCGCACAGCATCATTACGGATAATGGGTCGAACTTTGACTCGGAGGAATTCAGAGATTTCTATAACTCCCAAGGCACACGGGTCGACTACGCTTCAGTCGCCCATCCGCAGTCGAATGGACAAGCAGAGCGAGCTAATGGCCTGATTCTCAAGGGATTGAAACCCCGACTGATGCGTGATCTCAAGCATGCAGCTGGAGCTTGGGTCGACGAACTTCCCTCAGTGCTTTGGGGGCTGTGGACCACACCTAATCGGTCGACCGGAAGAACTCCATTCTTCTTGGTCTACGGAGCAGAAGCAATCTTGCCGAGTGATCTTCTCCACAATGCTCCTCGAGTTGAAATCTACAACGAAGCAGAAGCTGAACAAGCGCGGCAGGACGCAGTCGACCTTTTAGAGGAAGAAAGGGAGATGGCTCTGATCCGGTCGACCATCTACCAACAAGATTTGCGTCGTTTCCACGCCAGAAATGTGAGAGGTCGAGCCTTCCAGGAAGGAGATTTAGTTCTCCGAGTGGATCAGCACAAACCACACAAGCTTGCTCCTTCTTGGGAAGGTCCCTTCATCGTCACCAAGGTTCTCCACAACGGGGCGTACCGTCTTTACAACGTCGAGCATAATATCAACGAGCCCCGAGCTTGGAACGCGGAACTACTCCGCCCATTTTACACTTAAGTTTTATCACTCGGATGAGTTGCAATAAAGTACTTCTGTAGTTCATGGACCTCAAAATAATAGTGTCATAGTTCCTCCATAATTTTTGTCACTTTTTATTTTTGTCCAATAAAATTCCCCCTCAGTGGGTGACTTAGCCGCGAATCCGTTTCGCCTAAGTTTGTAAAAATCCTACCGAGTGGTGAGCCAGACTCCCACTCGGAGGCTTAGCTGCGAATCCGTTTCGCCTAAGTTATCGAAATCCTACCGAGTGGTAAGCCAGACTTCCACTCGGGGGCTTAGCTGCAGCCCTGTGCTCGCCTAAGTTTGTAAAAATCCTACCGAGTGAAGAGCAAACCTCTCACTCGGGGGCTTAGCTGCAGTCCAAGCACTCGCCTAAGATATAAAAATCCTACCGAGTGGTAAGCCGGACTTCCACTCGGAGGCTTAGCTGCAGTC
>NC_041384.1:112870597-112870894 GCF_002162155.2 Triticum dicoccoides | reverse complement strand
TTGTAAAAATCCTTACCGAGTGGTGAGCCAGACTCCCACTCGGAGGCTTAGCTGCGAATCCGTTTCGCCTAAGATTAAATAAAATCCTACCGAGTGGTAAGCCAGACTTCCACTCGGAGGCTTAGCTGCAGTCCAAGTACTCGCCTAAGATATAAAAATCCTACCGAGTGAAGAGCAAACCTCTCACTCGGGGGCTTAGCTGCAGTCCAAGTGCTCGCCTAAGATATAAAAATCCTACCGAGTGGTAAGCCAGACTTCCACTCGGAGGCTTAGCTGCAGTCCAAGTACTCGCCTAAG
>NC_041384.1:112788995-112869997 GCF_002162155.2 Triticum dicoccoides | reverse complement strand
GCACTCGCCTAAGATATAAAAATCCTACCGAGTGGTAAGCCGGACTTCCACTCGGAGGCTTAGCTGCAGTCCAAGTACTCGCCTAAGATATAAAAATCCTACCGAATGGTAAGCCGGACTTCCACTCGGAGGCTTAGCTGCAGTCCAAGTCTCGCCTAAGTTATCAAAATCCTACCGAGTGAAGAGCAAACCTCTCACTCGGGGGCTTAGCTGCAGTCCAAGCGCTCGCCTAAGTTATAAAAATCCTGCCGAGTGAAGAGCAAACCTCTCACTCGGAGGCTTAGCTGCAGCCCAGTACTAGCCTAAGTTATCAAAATCCTACCGAGTGAAGAGCAAACCTCTCACTCGGGGGCTTAGCTGCAGCCCAGTGCTAGTCTAAGATATGAAAATCCTACCGAGTGAAGAGTAAACCTCTCACTCGGAGGCTTAGCTGCAGCCCAGTGCTCGCCTAAGTTATAAAAATCCTACCGAGTGGTAAGCCGGACTTCCACTCGGAGGCTTAGCCGCAGCCCAGTGCTCGCCTAAGTGGACTAAAGAATAAGTCGATTGCAGTAAAGGCGCCTTGCTTTGAACCTGCAAAAGACATTTCGAGCCAAAAGCAATCGTATCCAAGCACCAAATTCAAGTTTGAATCGATATCTAAAGGAACCGAAAGTGCTCAGGCGTTAAGCCCGTTAAGGTTTATCGGTTACAATTCCACTCGGCATACCGAGGCAAATTTAAAGTGTCGAGCTAGAAGAAGTTTTTTACCCCTCCCGTGGAGGGCTGGAAGGTGCAACAAACTCATCAAGGTCAATTCCGTCGGCGATCCGAGTGGCAGCCGCAAGGAAAGTTTCCATAAAGGACCTGAAGTCGTGTTTCTTGGTGTTGGCCACCCGGAGGGCCGCCAGCTTCTCTTCTCGCGCATCTTTGCAGTGGACTCGGGCCAGACACAGAGCAACATCTGCACCACACCGAGCCGAGGACTTCTTCCATTCCTGCACTCGACCAGGGGTCGTGTTCAAGCGAGCCATCAGCGACTCAAGGTCATTCTGAAGTGTCTCCCCAGGCCAGAGCGTCGAGTCGATGCGAGATGTGGCGGCCTTCAGCCTTGCGAGATAGTCCACGATAGCTGCAACATGAGACTCCAGTCAGAAAACATCCATGGCAACTTCGTCGTTCACCGGAGAATTGATGGGGTCGAGGTTTGGCTCCGGCCGGCTAGTTTCTTCTTCAAAGTTTTGGCAAAATTATGCAAGGATGATCACTGAGTCAAGGGGATGGTCGAATGGAAAAACCACGATTGGAAATGTTTGCCGAGCATAGAGGTTTACCTTCAAGCATAAGAAACAGCTTCTTGGCAAGACCACTCAGGAAGACCTCCAGATCATTTTTCTTCCCAGTCAACTTACTGACTTGGTCGGTCAGGGCAGCTTTATCAGTTTTCAGTCGATTGACCTCCTTGTTGGCGATCCCAAGAGCAGCTTTCAGATTGGTATTATCTTGTTCAAGCTTGGTGACTGAAGCTAACTTCTCGTCAGCAAGCTTGATCTTCTCAGCTAGTTCGAGGTCTTTCTTCTGTTGGGCCTCCCTTACCTTACCTGCAAGTTACAGCAAGATCAGATTTTGAAACAAGCAAGGGGAAAAGCAGTCGTCAGGGTCTCACCAAACATACCTTCGGTCTCCTCCTTTGCCTTCGTCAGCTTCTCCTGAACCAGCTTCAAGCTCAGCTCGAGTTGAGTGTGCTTGTTTTCCAGCTCAGAGTAGCGAGCCACAAGATCACAGGAGTTCTGCGAAGAACCAATCGACTAAATGTCAAATATAATTCACTTCCGAGTGAAAAAGGAAAAATCACACGTTTCTAAGACTACAGCCGAATACAAGCATTCGACCGTAGTCTCGGGGACTACACCCAGTGGGTGCACTCAGCGTGCCCCCACTAATCCTGTTGAAGATAAAGTCGACCAGTTGACCTAAAAAAAAGAGGGGGATGTATTCTTTAAGACTGTAATCGACTGCAAGCAGTCGACCACAGTCTCGTGGACTACACCCAGTGGGTGCACTCAGCGTGCCCCCACCGGTTTGTGAAGTCCAGTCGACATAGTCAACTGACAGAAAGATCGACATCATAAAGCCTAAGGCCGACTGCCAGCAGTCGACCTTAGCCTTGGAGACTACACCCAGTGGGTGCACTCAGCGTGCCCCCACTAATCCTATTAAAGACAGAGTCGACCAGTCGACCGGATTGCGAAATCCAGTCAACTTGGTCGAATGACAGAAAGGCTGAAATTATAAAGCCTAAGGCCGACTGCCAGCAGTCGACCTTAGCCTTGGGGACTACACCCAGCGGGTGCACTCAGCGTGCCCCCGCTAACACGGAGTTTAATCGACACACCCAGTGGGTGACTATTGTAAATTCTGGAAAGGAAAAGTTTTTGGTAGCATATCCTAACAGAACAAACGGTGGTCGACTGACCTGAACATTGCTTTGGAGGGCGGAACTGGCGTCATAAGCCGCTTGGCTCGCATCCCGGATGGTCTTCAACTGCTCCATCATGATTCCTGCCTGACGTATCGCCTCCTTTGCCGCGCCAGCTTGGTCCTCTGGGACGTGGTGCGCCGTGAAGAGGGAGGGTTGCTGAGCACTCGTCAGTGGATTTGCGAAGGACACCGTGTGTCGAGTGGTGTTCTCCTCCTCCGCAATCAGAATCTCAGGCGCCGTCACATCCTGGGGCACCCTGCTGGCGGACGCTTTCCTACTCCGTCTGCGCTTCAGCGGTTCCTCATCCTCATCATCATCAGGGAGATTGATAACAGCATTGGGTGGAGCTACAGAGAAGAATCAGGATCAGAGATCGTGAGTCAGTCGACTAAAAACGGCGTTAAGAATATAGTGCCTGGTTTTGAAGTTGCTGCGTCCTCCATCTCATGGTCATCAGCCCGGGCTGAGGTCTCAGAAGTAGCAGCACTGCAACTCCAAAGAATCAGTCGACTAACTTCAGCGTCAACCAGAGACAAAGTTCACACAAAATAGGAAGACTTAAGCAGCACGATTACCCTGATATGGTGGGGATGGACACCTTCATCTTCGGCAGGAGCTTGGTCGGCTTCGACGGGGCCGCCCTGGGCTGCTTCGGCGCCTTTTCAGTCGGCACTGGAGAGGTGGTCCGAGGGCGCTTGGTCGACTGAGCAACGGTCGCAACCCCCTTGCCACGTTCAGTCGAAGGGTCGTGGACAAGCTTCGACCGCCTTTCTGAGCGCGGTGGTACGACCTCCTCCTCCTCCTCTTCTTCCTCGTCTTCAACGTCATCTTCATCACCGTCATCATCATCATCGTCATCATCATCCTCAGCAACGTCCGAGTCCCATTCCTCCTCCTCCTGGCTCTCGCCCCCACTCGCCTCACCCTCCTCAGTCGGAGCTTGTGCCCCATTGGGCATTGAGTACAGCTCGGTGAGGGCCTGGTAGATATCAAGACAAGGATCAATCGACCAGTCGGCAGGATAAACAGAAACGAATATGACAAGAACACAGTGGAGAGCAGAGCAGACATACCTTGTTTGGATCGCTGTTGTGGTCGAGTGGAGGAATCCTTCTGGCTCCGCGTGGGTTATCCTTGTTTCCGGTAACGGCGGCCATCCATCTTTCCAGAGTGACATCGTCGACTGCTTCTGGATGGACTCGAGTCTCGTCTTCAGTCCCACAGTACAACCACATGCAGTGGCTCCGGAACTGAAGGGGCTGGATTCGACGCCTAAGGAAGACCTCCAGGAGATCCATGCCCGTCACTCCCTCCCGAACCAACTGCACCACGCGCTCCATCAACATCTTCACGTCAGCTTTCTCCTCCAGGATCAACTTCAGAGAGGAGGGCTTGTTCACTCGGTCCATGGTAAACTGAGGGAGTCCACTCGACTGCCCCGGCGTCGACTGGTCCTGGCAGTAGAACCAGGTCGACTGCCAGCCTCTGACTGACTCGGGGAAGGTCATGGGCGGGAAGGTGCTCTTATTCCTCACCTGGATCCCCAGGCCCCCACACATTTGGACGACTTGGGTTCTTTCGTCGCCTGGGCTCGCCTTCTTCATGGTCTGAGAGCGGCACGTGAATATATGCTTGAACAAGCCCCAGTGCGGTCGACAGCCCAGAAAACCCTCACACATGGACACGAACGCAGCAAGATAGGCGATAGAATTTGGGGTAAAGTGGTGGAGCTGCGCTCCAAAGAAGTTCAAGAAGCCACGGAAGAAAATACTCGGCGGCAAAGAAAATCCACGATCAACATGGGTGGCCAAGAGCACGCACTCACCCTCTTCTGGCTGGGGCTGCCACTCCTTCCCCGGAAGCCTCGCAGCTCCATGGGGGATCAAGCCCTCGTTGGCCATGTCGAGGAGATCTTTCTCTGTGATGGTCGACTGGATCCAATCTCCTTGGACCCAGCCCTTCGGCAGGCGGGATCTGGACGAAGACCCGCCGCGGCTGGTGGATCTCCCCTTCGCCTTCTCCGTCGCCGACGCCTTCTTCGCGCGTTCCAGCGCCGCCGTCTTCTCCTTGGCCATGGTTGCCGGTGAGACGCGCGAGGGGAAGTTGTGCGGAGGCGAGAGCGAGCGCGCTGGGCGGAGACGAAGGAAGCAGGGAGGGAGAATACTGAGGCACAGTACAAAAACCCTCGCCGGGCGCATTTATAAGGTCCCTTCCGAGTGGATGACAGGTGGGCCCGGTCGATCTAATCATATCCAGGAACAGTTATGCAGGCAGGTTACGTGGCGAAGAAAGTGGCGCGGAGATCGAGGCGTCTCTGTCCCGTCCCATCCGAACGCCGCGGTCCGCTCCGCTTCGCGCGCTTCCCCAAATTTCGCATCCTGCGGAATCCGCGAACGGCAGATCGGTCTGTCAGACGCGGGGTTTCCTGCGATCCATCGCTCGGAGATCGTCGAAGCCCGAAAGATCACTCGACGAAAGAAGAGAATGGATCGAGTCGACCGAAGACAAGTTGCTCACTATCGATGAAGAGATTCTTTGGTCCAGAACAACGCACGACCAGTGTGCAAAGGTTAATCGGAAACAACATCAACTCCTTCCTCACTCGAAGCCTCAATCCATTCGGGGGCTAATGATGGGGTCATGTACCTAGGGTAGGGTCACAGACCTGATCTAAGTACCTTGCTCAAGGACACCCTTGGAAGAGGTCACCTTCCAGTCGACCAACGAGGGACTCACTCGACTGACTTGAAGGACTCGACCACAAAGACTCACTCGACCACCAGAAGGTCAAGAGGCACTCTGCATTGCAACGGCCTGTAATTAAGTAGACTTTATGATAGTAAAGACACTTTATGTGGGGCGTTACCAGTAACGCCCCGGACTTAACTCACCTTAAACCCTCTCATACGTGGGCTGGCTGGGGTCCTGACGCACTCTATATAAGCCACCCCCCTCCACAGAGGGGTTCGGCACCTTGTAACTCATATACTCATAATCCACTCGACCGCCTCCGGGCTCCGAGACGTAGGGCTATTACTTCTTCCGAGAAGGGCCTGAACTCGTACATCCCTTGTGTTTACAACCTCTCCATAGCTAGGACCTTGCCTCTCCATACCTACCCCCCACTCTACTGTCAGGCTTAGAACCATGACACCAGGTGCAGGAGCTGGTAACCAACCCGCGCCAAACCGGGCGGGGGCACCGGAAGCAGGAGCGCCGGTTCAACCATGCACAACAGACCTGCCTCGCCAGAACAACGTGGTAACATCAACGCCGCCCGGGCATTATTCCAACCCGTTGGATAATATTGTGGCCGCCGCTTCACGCCTGGCGGCCCTCCCAACCGATGGCGAGTCACCAGTTGCAGTGGAAGCTTGTCGGGCCAGGGATCTTCTTCAGACAGCACTGAATCAACAGCAAGCGTATTCACAGAGCCGTGAGAGGATTCATTCCACTCCCCGTCCAAGCCGGAGTTATAGCAGACACGTGGAAGATGAACCGGCCGTGTCCAGTAGCGCACGCCACCGAAATTTGTCGCGGGAGAACAACCCGGCCAGGGGAGGTGCTAATGCGCAAGATGTTGTAGACCACGGCCGCGCACGACGGGAGGCCGAGTTGACAGCTCGACATGAAGCACGACATCATACTCCGGTTCACCCCACTGCCTCCGTGGAGCCAGGGGTAATGTTCAGTTCCCTAGGGGTACCATGTTTAACTCCCGCATTGCGTAATGTGCGATTTCCCAAGGATTTCAAGGGACCTCATAAGATACCAAATTACACCGCCAATTTGCAGCCAGAGGCATGGGTGGAGAGCTATGAGATGGCAATGGAGATGTTAGATGTGGATGAGGCGGTTTGTGCTAAATATTTCACCATGATGCTGGAAGGAACAGCTCGCACTTGGTTGAAGAGCTTGCCAACCAACTCTATCGACTCATGGGCCGAATTAAAGCACCGGTTTATCCAGAACTTCAAGGATACGTGCAAGCAGCCGATGTCAATTGTAGATCTGGCCGCTTGTGTCCAAGAGGAAGGGGAGTCCACGACCCATTGGGTTAAACGAGTCTCGACGATTTTGCATTCATCAGATCGTATTAATGCAGACACCGCCGTATTAACGTTAGAGGGCAATTGCCGTTTCAAGCCGTTGAAACAGAAGTTGGGAAGGCTCAAACATCATTGCAACGACATGTCAACACTCATGGCCGCTTTAGTTAAGTATGCCGATTCAGATAATACCAAGGATCCGGATTCAGAGGAGGACAAACCGGAGAAGGGAAAGAAGAACGGCAGTGCAAAAGGGCAGCACCACAACCAAGGGGGCCATGGGAATAATAGTAAGCGTAAAACGGATAATTCAGATTTGGTGGCTAACACAAATATGCAGCGCCACAAAGGTAAACCGCCCCCGCGCGATGGAGGGATGAATCTGGAGCGTTTGTTAAACCAGCCCTGCCCGAAGCATGGGACCAAGGAGGCCCCTTCCACACATCTTTGGAAAGATTGTCACATAATGAGGGAGTTCAAAAATTCTGATTTATACCGGTATGATCAAGATCCACCGGGCGGTTCAGGCCCAGGTTTCCATGGGGGCGGCGGTTCAAGCTCTGGATTTCAGAACAACCAGGGCCATCAGAACAACCATGGTAATAACCAGCAGAATAACCAAGGGAATCAGCAACAGTCAGGTTACCAGAGTCACCCCAAGCAGTTGAACAGCGGACAGTATCATGTGTTCACTACCAGCCTGTGCAAGCGGGATCAGAAACTTCACAAGAGGGCAGTCAATACTGTTGAACCGGCCGTACCACATTATCTACGATGGTCGGAGCAGCCTATTGTGTGGAGCAGAGAGGATCACCCGCCTCGGGTTGACAATCCGGGCCAACTAGCCTTGGTGGGCGCCTCAGGTGGGGGGCTATAAGTTTACCAAGGTTCTGATGGATGGAGGGAGCAGTATCAACATCCTGTACTATGAGACTTTCCGTCGCATGGGTTTGACGGATAAGAATCTTAAACCGTCAAACACTATTTTTCATGGTGTGGTACCAGGTAAATCGGCCTACCCTGTGGGAAAGATTGCTTTGGAAGTTGTGTTTGGAGATGAGCTTGATTCCAGGTCTGAGACTTTGACCTTTGAAGTGGTGAAAATCCAGAGTCCATATCATGCACTATTTGGACGGCCGGCTTACGCGAAATTCATGGCGACGCCCTGTTATGTCTATCTATAACTCAAGATGCCAGGTTATAAGGGGACGATCACAGTACATGGGAGCCGAAAGATTGCCTTGGATTGCGAGGAAGGTGAAGCGGCCTATGCAGAATCGGTTTGTGCCACAAAGGAGCTGAAATTCTATAAAGACAATGTTGATCCGGCGGATATGACCCCTCTGAAGAAACCTACGACTGAACATGACCCGACCCTGACATTCAAACTGGCTAATGAGACTAAGCTTGTTGACTTCGTCCCTGGTGATTCATCCAAGCAGTTTAGTATCAGTGCAAATCTGGATCCAAAATAGGAAAGCGCGCTCATCGAGTTCATCCGTGAGAACCGGGACATCTTTGCATGGAAACCTTCTGACATGCCAGGTGTACCGAGGGAACTCGCTAAGCACACCCTAAATATTGATCCTAAGTTTAAACCGGTCAAGCAATACCTTCGCCGCTTTAACGAAGAAAGACGCAAGGCCATCGGCGAAGAGGTAGCCCGGCTACTGGCGGCTAGGTTTATTGTCGAAGTGTTTCATCCCGAATGGTTCCGGTGCTTGTTCTTAAGAAAAATGGCACTTGGCATATTTGTGTGGACTACACTTATTTGAATAAAGCTTGCCCAGCAGATCCTTTCGCTCTCCCGCGTATTGATCAGATCATTGATGCAACGGCGGGTTGTGAGCGCCTGAGTTTCCTGGATGCTTATTCAGGTTATCATCAGATTAAGATGGCAGTTAAGGACTAGGAGAAGACAACCGTCATCACTCCCTTTGGAGCCTTCTGCTATGTTTCTATGCCCTTTGGGCTCAAGAGTGCCCAAGCAACCTACCAGCGTTGTGTGCAAAATTGTCTTCACAAGCAGATCGAGCGTAATGTTCATGCCTATGTGGATGACATTGTGGTGAAATCCAGGAAGCAGGAAACCCTGATAAATGATCTCAAGGAGACGTTTGACAATCTTCGGGTTTACAAAATGATGCTCAACCCGGACAAATGTGTTTTTGGTGTTCCGGCAGGCAAACTCTTGGGTTTTCTTGTGTCTAACAGAGGTATTGAGGCAAATCCGGAAAAGATCAAAGCAATCACATCCTTGGCTAAACCGGCATGTATCAATGTTGTTCAGCGTCTGGCGGGCCGGATTGCAGCCCTCAGCCGATTTATCAGCCGTTTGGGAGAGAAGGCGATTCCCCTACATCAGATGTTGAAGAAAACAGATAAATTCGTCTGGACTAACACCGCTGATGCGGCATTCGAGGAGTTGAAGCGGCAGCTAGCTGAACCGTCAGTCCTCGCTGCTCTAGTTGATAATGAACCCCTACTGTTGTACGTGGTTGCCAATGCCCGAGCGGTTAGTGTGGCAATTGTGGTTGAGCGCAAGGAGGCTGGGAAAGAATATCTGGTTCAACGACCAGTTTTCATTGCAAGTAGGAAACTCAAGCAATATTTTCAAGGCCATCCTATTACAGTGGTTAGTTCTGCTCCCTTGGGTGATATAATCCAGAATAGAGAGGCAACTGGCCGGGTTGCGAAGTGGGCGATTGAGCTTGGTCCCCATAGTTTGAAGTATACACCCCGAACAACCATCAAATCTCAGGCGCTTGTGGACTTCATCAATGATTGGACCGAGTTACAGGCACTAGAAGACAAACTGGATAATACATACTGGACCATTCACTATGATGGATCCAGGCAGCTGGAAGGCTCGGGGGCTGGAGTTGTCCTCACTTCCCCTCGAGGAGATAAGATTTGTTATGTTCTTCGCTTAATGTTTCCTTGTACTAACAATGCAGCAGAGTACGAGGCATTGCTCCACGGCCTTCGTGTAGCTAAGGAAATGAACTTAAGCCGGGTTCGATGCTTTGGAGATTCTGATTTGGTGGCTCAGCAAGTTTTTGGTACTTGGGATTCTAAGGACCCGCTCATGGCGGCTTATAGGCGCGAGGTGGATATTGTGGCAGGTCATTTTAAGGGTTATCAGGTGGAGCACATCGACCGGCGCAAGAACGAAGCAGTAGATGCTCTAAGCGTAAGCCGGTACCACCTAATAACTTTCTAGATATCTTGCATAACCCATCTGTAAAGTTGCCTACAGAGGAGGATTTAGTTATTCCTGATCCGGAGGCCCAGCTGGTAGCCGTTTTGCATGCCACTCTGGATTGGACGGTTCCATATTTGGCGTGTCTGAACCGGGGCGAATTACTAGAAGACGGACTTTTCACCAGGCAGATAGTCCGGCGGTCCAAGTCTATGGTTGTTCACAATGGTGAGTTGCACCGTTCTAGCATTTCAGGCGTATTCCAACATTGTGTTTCTCCTGAAAAAGGACAAGAGATTCTACAGGAAATCCATGAAGGGGATTGCGGTCACCATGCCGGCTCAAAGTCCTTGGTTGCTAAGGCTTTCCGACAGGGGTTCTACTGGTTGACAGCTCATTCTGATGCGGAAGACTTGGTAAAGCGGTGTGACGCTTGTCAGAAATTTTCACGTCGAGCTCATGTTCCTGCTCAGGAGTTACGCATGATCCCCATCACTTGGCCGTTTGCTACTTGGGGGCTTGATATGGTTGGACCCTTTAAGCGTTCTAAGGACAAGAAGACCCACCTGTTGGTGGCGGTTGACAAGTTCACCAAGTGGGTTGAAGCGGAGCCCGTCAATAAATGTGATACAGCCACGGCGGTTCAATTTCTCAAAAAGATTATTTTCCGTTTCGGTTTTCCACATAACATCATCACAGATAATGGTACGAACCTTTCTAAAGGTGAGATGGAGGAGTTCTGCCAACGAGAGCACATCCGGCTTGATGTAGCATTCGTGGCTCACCCCCAGTCTAATGGTCAAGCTGAGAGGGTGAATCAAGAAATCCTGAAGGGTATCAAGCCTCGGCTCATGGTCCCTTTGAAGCGGACGCCGGGTTGTTGGGTGGAAGAATTACCATCTGTGTTATGGAGCATAAATACCACCCCGAACTGATCTACAGGATATACACCCTTTTTCCTGGTCTATGGGGCTGAGGCTATCCTCCCAAGTGATATTCGTCACGACTCACCCCGGGTCGCGAATTATGTTGAAGCAGACAACGAGCAAGCACGCCAAGAGGCGTTGGACCTGTTAGATGAGAAGCGACACATGGCTTTGGCTCGGTCGATGGTTTATCAGCAAGACCTGCGGCGTTATCACAGCCGCCGGGTTAAGACAAGAACCTTTCAAGTAGGCGATTTGGTACTTCGGCTCATTCAAGACCAGACAGATACGCACAAGTTATCCCCACCTTGGGAAGGACCTTTTGTGGTCAGCAAAAATCTGCACAATGGATCATACTACCTCATTGACGTTTGAGAAGACTCACGTAGCTCTGAGGAGGAGACCCGGCAGCCATGGAACATAGCTCTCCCACGGCCTTCTTACACTTGAAGCCACAGGCTTTTCATATGTACATATTTCAACAATGTATATATTATGATCAATATAATAAACCGGCATCCTTGCTATCAAGCAGGGCCTCCGTCGTTTTTTCCTTCAAATATCTGTTAACTTGGGGGCTTCCTGTTCAAACATAGGTGTATTCACCAAAGAGAACATAGCGTTACTACCCTCTTGATGCGACTATCACGCCTTGGGGGTTTCCTGTTCAAACATAGGTGTATTCACCAAAGAGAACATAGCGTTACTACCCTCTTGATGCGGCTATCACGCCACAATAAAGCTTGGGAGCTTCACACCCAAGGGGCCAAAGAGAGTCTTGTTGCTACGCACAACTCAAACATAGGCACCCATTGAGCACAACTCACAAAGTTACTTGGGGGCTCTTTGCGTCAAATACCAAAGAGTTTGAAAGGACCCTTGTAGCTGGGTATCGACCCACGGCTTGGAAGCCTGGTGTATTCACCTAAAACCCCGGGTTAACCTGCCTTCATCAAGTAAGCCACTCCTATCTAGGTAATCCTGGCACGACCCTTCGAACGTTTGACAGTTACTCTCATTGAGACCCTGAACTTGTCAAAGTTAAAATGATGATTGGTTAGTTGGAGGGCCATCTTAAAAGGCTTTGCCAAAATGGTTTAACTCAGTGGCCTGGCAGCCCATGAAAAGCCTCGATTTGGGCCTGGCAGCCCTCGAAAAGCCTCGACTACATTTTTTTGTTTGCTTTTTTGCCAAGTTTTTGTTTTTCATGAGGTTTATTCTAAACCGGAGTTCTTTAACCCGGCATGGCTTACGGATCTTCTGTTCAAGTATACAATTAAAGGTAATCCGACATCCTTCAAAACCGGTCTGGCGTTGATGCTTTGTCTCCAACAATCGACCGGCGTTCATCACAACCCGGTTCTATATCATATATATACCAACATGGTATGGTGGAGACAGGGATTGCATAATATTGTAAAAATACATAAGCCAGTACTGAAATTCTCATGACAAATCAACGCAAAGTGTATCCCAGTGCACGATGGCAACAGATCAAAGTATTTTTACTAGCCTATTACAAGGCGCTTGAAGGCCCAAAATATGGTGTTTCCAGCAGAACAAGGTTTATTGAGCATCACTATGATGGCCGGATCAAGTTTCATTACCATGTTGATGCGATGTTGATGGGTCATCTAGCGTCAGCTCAGCTTCCTCCTCCCCACCTAGCGGTTGGAAGTTTGTAGTGGTCCAGTCAATCTAGGTTAAGGCCTGAAAGATAGCTTCTTCGCTGATAAGTTCTGATGGATCAATGTCAGGGGCATAAGTGTGCTTGCGGTTTCCTAGAATAAGATTTTGCGCCTCTAGAATGACAGGGTTAATCCGTTTATTGTTGGCATCATAATAATATCGGTGAACCGTCAAGTTAGCATCTTCGGCTAGCTGACTCGCTAGAGGACGCATTTCCCTTGTCACTCTTTTAAGGGCTGCATCATCAAAATCTGCCCCGTTTTCTTGTGTGCTTGGAAAGCCTTTGGCAAGGTCAACCGGATCCAAGTCAGCTATCCCCGCTTTGGCTCGAGTAAGTGCCAACAAAGCGCCGGCCCTGGCAGCAGATCGCTTCACCTCTTCTAGCTTTGCTGGTACCATGGATAGCCTTGCCAGAGTGTCCTTGATCAGTGTTGGGGCCGAATTGTCATAGGATGATGCGCAGATAACCCATTGGGCACCGGTGTATAGTTGTTCAAGAAGAGTATATGCTGCTTTCAGCTTCATCCATACATCTAAGCCTAGATGAGTAATGCGGCTACCTACAACAGTTTAAGAATTTCATATTTCAACCGGTACCTTACAAGATGGCTATTTCAAATACTTTGCCAGGAGTACTTACCAAACACTGCGGAAGTCATGGCGTTCACTTGACGTTTCAACCCAGAAAGTTCTTCTGCTACCAGTTTAAGAATAGATTCGGCATCTTCAGCCCGTTTCAGCAATGTGCCCTTCTTAGTGTCCCAATTGGCATGTTCCGTCTTGAATTCTTCTTTTAGCTGTTCTATGGAAGTTAAACCGGCTCGAAGTTCATCTTTGGCTTTGGAAGATTCTTCTTGGTGAGATTTGATACTCTCTTGAAGATCAGCAATCTGCGTCGGTTGATGGTTTATGTCAGCCTGCCAAAATCAAGAGGAGCATTTCAATATTTTATCAAAAGTCCCAAGCATACAAGTGGTTCTACACTTGGCACTTGGGGGATAATGCGGATTAATTCTTTTTCATTGTTTATTCAAAGTCCCAAGGATTCATACAAGTTTCAATCCTGGCACTTGGGGGCTAATGCGGATTAATTCTTTCTTATTGCATATTCAAAGTCCCAAGGATTCATACAAGTTTCAATCCTGGCACTTGGGGGCTAATGTGTGTTTGTTCAAAAAAACTTAAAAGTCAACAATGTGCAGTTTGGAAATTCAAAGTCCCGGTTTGTTTTTACAAATTAAACCGACCCTTGGGGGCTACAGGATACAAGGTAGTGAAAATACAAAGATAAGGAGGAAAATGTTTACCTCATAACGTTCCTTCATCAGATTTACCAAGTCAGCCTCATTGTCTCGACTTGTATAAAGCCGGTTCAAGAATCCGGAATGAAGATCCTGGGCAGAAAGATTAGCATGTTTTGACATATCAGTTTCCGTTTTCCTCTTGCCCATTGAAATAAACTCATCTTTGGCGGTATGTTTTTCCAAGACAAATGGATCACCCGGAGCCGTATAAGCAGTGCCAGTAACAATAATGTCATCATCTTTGGCTGGGCTTGGCGGATTAGCACTTGACTTTAGTGGATTAGCAACCGGGCTTGCAGATATAGCATGTGGACTGGAGGTATTCTTATATAAGGCCGGATCAGCTTCCGGCGGATCAGCATTGATGGTTGGATTTGGCAGGACAAAATCATCCATGAGATTATCAATATTTTGATCAGGATTTTCAGGAGCTTTCTCCGGTTCAACTTCACCGGTAGGGGCACTGGTCTTGGCCTTCTTACTCAAACGAGCTTGAGCACTAATATTAAAACAAAGATTAGCATGGTCAACTGAGTTATGAAAGAGAAGGGAAGACTGCACACTTACCCAGGGACGGTTTTCAGTGGAGGCAGCTGAGTGGTTGATGAACTGCCAGATGAATTAGAAGATGCCTGATAATTTGAATCGGATGAATTGAGAGGGCACCGGGAGAAACCTTTCAAAAGATAATGTTTTTCAGGAGAACAAGCAACCTCTGGACGACGTTTCCGATTTGGGGTATGAGGTAAACCGGAAGAAGTGACATGTTGACCATTGTGCCAGGTTGTGCGACGCCCTTCGGTTTGCTGTGTCTTCAAAGAAAGATTTTGATCCAAATGAGAAACAGGGTGAGAGTATTTCACTTTCCGAACTGCACGGCGAAATCGTTGAACCGACACAAGTTCTGAGTCAGAAGAAAGACAAATTACCTCAACATGATCTACATGGCTGGCCTCCGCATCATCCTAGGAATAATCATTATCAGTAAAATATATGGATAGAAGTCAAGGGAGTCAAACTTTACCTCTTCAGCCGAGTCATCGACATCTTCTGGTGGTTCCGAAGACTCAGCAGTTTTCTTTTAGGCAGCTTTCTTGATGACTTTGGTCTTACCACGAGGAGCCTTAGCTACTTTGTCTTGAGTTTTCTTTTTCCAAAAGGAGCTACTGGCCTATGGAATTGCACAAAAGGATTATTATAGCAGTGTCGAAGCGGAGAAGGATCAGGAAAAGTACAAAATTAAAATATTTACCACTGGCGGTTTGTTGGAGGCGTAAAAAGGATGCAGACCAATTTGAGTACATACGACGAGCGGTTCGTCAAGTATCATCTTTACACTTTCACTAACTTCATCGTCCGTCAGTTCTATTGAATTAAACCGTTGAGGATCATTGGTGTTGCCGGTGTATTCAAACATCAATCCGGGCCGGTGGCTTAAAGGAAGAATGCACCATGAAATCCAGCAACGAACGAGATCAACGCCAGTTAAACCGTTCGCAAGAAGAGCCCGGAGTTTGGCGAGTTGAGGTGCATAGGATTGCCGATCTTTGGCAGGCAATCTCTGAGGTAAAGGGTGATTATTACTGAGCCGGTGCGGACGGTAGCCCGGCAAGGGATTCTCTTCAGCAGGGGCCGTATTCTGACAATAGAACCAGGTTTGGTTCCAGTCTTTTGGATGGCTGTGAAGTTTGGCATGAGGAAAATCAACCTCTTTCTTCTTTTGGATTGACACACCGCCAAGTTCAGTATTAGGTCCATCAGAAAATTCTGTCCGGCGGTTTAAGTGAAAGAGATCTAGAAAGAGGTCGACAGTTGGTTCTTCTTGCAGATAAACCTTGCAGAATACTTGGAAATTGCATATGTTGGACACAGAATTTGGTCCAATATCTTGAGGATGAAGTTGGAGCCTGGCAAGAACATCCCGGAAATTTTTTGATCCGGGAGGACTGAAATCTCGAGCTAAATGTTGCAAGAATACAATCACTTCTCCATCTTGAGGTTCATGGGGGCACTCAGGGCCAGGAACTCGCCAACGGAGGACATTTTTTGAAGCCAAAGCGCCGGTGGTGATATATTCATTGATTTGCGTTTCTGTGATCCGAGATGGAACCCAGTTGCAAGCACCAAATTGCTTCGTCATCTTACAAAGTCTGTAAAAGGAAAATGGATGGTTTATGATTGGCGGTTCGTATGTGTTTGTCAAAATGTTAAACCGGCAATTCAAGGTATACATATGAAGTGAACCGGGCATGGCTGTTCAAAGTCTAGATGGCGGTTTAAGAGAGGGCTAATGACATATGACGGATTATCAACACTAAAGGATAAACCACTTTTTGGAGGCAGAACCCCAAGCTGAAAATTTGTTAAGTGTGGAACAAACAGGTTTCACAAGTTGCAATTATTATTTTGGATCAAACGGTCGCTCTGGAAGGAAAAATTTCTAGACCTATAACAATGCAGAGAAGTTCATACACTCGAAGAGGGCTTCCAAACAATGGAAATGAGATCTATTTTTATGCAAGATAAGCACAAACAATTGCTGCAGCACTTCTACATTGTTTTTACGATCTAAACAGGGCATTGGAGGTGAAAACTAACAAGGGTTTGCATCGGGCGGCGATGACCGCCGACGAACTCAACAAAAGTTCCAATGCAGATCTGAGAAGGAGAAGAACTCATGGATGTGGACGAGCTGCGGAGGTTCGCCGTTGATTTCTGGTCAGAGTCAGGTTGATGCAGCGGCCTGAGTCGGTGCGGACTGGAAGATCAACGACGGTGGCGGCGGCGATACTTGAGGTCTTCGGGTCGCGAGGAGGAAGACGATGCGGTTTGGAAAGGGAGAAAATGGAAGGCGCCCCGGTCTTATTTATAAGGAAGTGGGATAAAACAGCAGGCACAAAAATTGAGGAATCGGACGCGGCAAAAGAGGATGCAGTTGTCGCCTCGATCTTCGGGAATTAATTAAAGAGAAGGGAATCTTTATAAAACTTTTTTATATAGGAATGACGTCACAATGATTTACTATAGTAACAGAAGATGACGTCGTGGCGATTCATCAAAGTTCACAGGGAAAAGACAATATGGAGGTTTACGAGAATTGCTAGAAATTCAAAGGTTGAAGACTAACATGAACAGGTTCAAATCAATCTGGGGCCTAATGTTGAGGATATAACCTCTAAGGGTAAACCGCCCAGGAGGGGCCGGTTCACCTTCAGCTATACTGAAGCCCAAGGAAACCCAGAAGATGGCGCTTTACGGATGAAGCTTAGAGGCCCAGATCCCGCAGGCGATTTAGGGCCCATGATAGTAAACCGCCATGATTGTATAAACTTTCATTGTAAGATAGGAAAGAAGAGACCAAGGCGGACACTTGTATGAGCCAGCCTCGGGACTCTGTAGACCGGCCGGGGTCCTCCCGAGTATATAAAGGGGTGACCCGGCGGCGGTTTAGGGAGAGAAAAGAACAACTCGAAGCCAGACAAAGCGGATTCTCTCCCTGGCCTTCGAAACCCCAGCAATACCAATCACAACTAGATGTAGGCTTTTACCTTCATCGAAGGGGCCAAACTAGTATAAAACTCTCGTGTCCCTTTGTCCGGTTTAACCCCTTCAAGCTAACCCGTAGTAATGGCTCCACGACTAAGTCCTTTCATGAGGACATCTGCCGTGACAATTCCACGACACCTATGGCCCCCGGGTCTATTTTCCATCATACAAGTTTCCAATCTATTTTATTTTGCAATCTTTACTTTCAATTTATATCATAGAAAACCAAAAATATTTATCTTATTATTATTATCTCTATTAGACCTCACTCTTGCAAGTGGACGTGAAGGGATTGACAACACCTTTATCGCGTTGGTTGCGAGGTTCTTATTTGTTTGTGTAGGTACGAGGTGACTCGCGCATGGCCTCCTACTGGATTGATACCTTAGTTCTCAAAAGCTGAGGGAAATACTTACGCTGCTTTGCTACATCACCCTTTCCTCTTCAAGGGAAAACCAGCGCATGCTCAAGAGGTAGCAAGAAGGATTTCTGGCGCCGTTGCCAGGGAGATCTATGCCAAGTCAAGATATACCAAGTACCCATCACAAACTCTTATCCCTCGCATTACATTATTTGCCATTTGCCTCTCGTTCGCCTCTCCCCCACTTCACCCTTGCCGTTTTATTCGCCCTTCTTCTGTTCGTCTTTCCATTTGCTTTGAAGTCTTACTTGGCTTGTTTGCTCGTTTGGTAGGAATAATTGTTTATTTATTGCTAAACAGAGAACCTAAGATCTATGGATCCTCGTCCGCTTGCTAATCTTTTTAAGAGATCCAATTATGATGAACCAATTGCTTGTGAGTTTTGTGCACTAGATTATCTTTATGAAGGTTTGCTTGAAATTCGTGAATCTAAAAATTGCTATGAAGTACTTTATGAAGTGATTCACGATAGATCTTTGAATAAAAAGCATGGTTGCAATGATGATATTATCAATTCTATTAATGTCAGTTGTGCTAATAATATGCAAAACGCTAAGCTTGGGGACGCTAGTTTTGCTAATTCCACTAGTTGTAATGATCATGATTGGGGTGATTCTTCTTACAATCTTGAAAATTTATTTAAGCCCCATAATGAATATGAGATTGATAATAATGTTTGCAATGATACTGAAAGTGGGTTTGGAAGAGTGTCAACTTTAGACCACATATTTGGATAATATTCAATCTTATGAAGTTTTTGATAAAAGTGGGTGCGGAGAGGTCATGACTTTAGTTAATGTTAATCCCACTATTTTGGAAGAGTGTCAACTTTGCATGCATGTGGATCATGTTGAGAATATTTTATATGATAGCTATATTGTCAAATTTGATTATGATCCCACATGTAATTATTATGAGAGAGGGAAATATGGTTGTAGAGATTTTCATGTTGCTAAATTACCTCTCGTTATGTTGAGATTGCTATTGTTTCTTTCCTCTTCCTTGCATATGCTAGTTTTTGCCTGCTATGATAATTTGTTTGCCTATAAGATGCTTATGCATAGGAAGTATGTTAGACTTAGATGTGTTTGTCACGTGTTTCATGATGCTATCTTTGTGCTTCAATTCTTGTCTTTCATGTGAGCATCATTGAAACTATCAATGCCTAGCTAAAAGGCTTTAAAGAAAAGTGCTTGATGGGAGACAACCCAATATTTTTCCTTGCTGTTATTCAATAAATAATTTATCTAGCCTCTGTTTTGGTTGTGTTTTTGTGTTTAATTAGTGTTTGTGCCAAGTAGAACCGATGGGAAGACTTGGGGAAAGTCTTTTTGATCTTATTGTAAAAAACAGAAACTTTAGCGCTCACGAGAATTGCTGCCATTTTTTTTGGAGAGTGCTATTTAGTTAATTCTTTTTGCAGATGATTAATAGATAAATTCCTCACGTCCAGCAATTTATTTTAGAATTTTTGGGGTTCCATAAGTATTCGAAACCTACAGATTACTACATACTGTTCTGTTTTTGACAGATTCTGTTTTTGTGTGTTGTTTGCTTATTTTGATGAATCTATGGCTAGTAATAGAGTATATGAACCATAGAAAAGTTGGAAAACAGTAGGTTTAACACCAATATAAATAAAGAATTAGTTCATTACAGTACCTTGAAGTGGTGGTTTGTTTTCTTTTACTAACGGAGCTCACGAAGATTTTCTTTTAAGTTTTGTGTTGTGAAGTTTTCAAGTTTTGGGTAAATATTTGATGGATTATGCAACAAGGAGTGGCAAGAGCCTAAGATTGGGTATGAACAAGGCACTCCAAGGTAAAATCCAAGGACAACCAAAAGCCTAAGCTTGGGGATTCCCCGGAAGGCATCCCCTCTTTCATCTTCGTCCATCGGTAACTTTACTTGGAGCTATATTTTTATTTGCCACATGATATGTGTTTTGCTTGGAGCGTCTTGTATGATTTGAGTCTTTGCTTTTTAGTTTACCACAATCATCCTTTCTGTACACACCTTTTGGAGGAGACACACATGAATTTGAATTTATTAGAATACTCTATGTGCTTCACTTATATCTTTTGAGTTGGATAATTTTTGCTCTAGTGCTTCGCTTATATCTTTTAGAGCACGGCGGTGGTTCTATTTTATAGAAATTATTGATCTCTCATGCTTCACTTATATCATTTTGAGAGTCCTTTAGAACAGCATGGTAATTCACTTTGGTTATAAATTTTAAATGCTAAGAGAAGTTGGATCCTTGATAGATTGTTTTGAGATATAAAGGTGGTAATATTAGAGGTGTACTAGTTGTGTAATTGTGAAATTGATGAATACTTGTGTTGAAGTTGGCAAGTCCCGTAGCATGCACGTATGGTAAACGTTATGTGACAAATTTGAAGCATGGGTGTTCTTTGATTGCTTTCCTTATGAGTGGCGGTCGGGGACGAGCGATGGTCTTTTCCTACCAATATATCCCCCTAGGAGCATGCGCGTAGTGCTTGGTTTTGATGACTTGTAGATTTTTGCAATAAGTATGTGAGTTCTTTATGACTAATGTTGAGTCCATGGGTTATACGCACTCTCACCCTCCCATCATTGCTAGCCTCTTCGATACCGTGCATTGCCCTTTCTCACTTTGAGAGTTGGTGCAAACTTCACCGGTGCATCCAAACCCCGCGATATGATACGCTCTATCACACATAAGCCTCCTTATATCTTCCTCAAAACAGCCACCATACCTACCTATTATGGCATTTCCATAGCCATTCCGAGATATATTGCCATGCAACTTTCCACCGTTTGATACATCTCCAACGTATCTATAATTTTTGATTGCTCCATGCTATTATATTATCTATTTTGGATGTCAATGGGCTTTATTTTACACTTTTATATCATTTTTGGGACTAACCTACTAACCGGAGACCCAACCCAAATTGCTGTTTTTTTTGCCTATTTTAGGGTTTCGCCGAAAATGAATATCAAACGGAGTCCAAACGGAATGAAACCTTCGGGAACGTGATTTTCTCAACAAACGTGATCCAGGAGACTTGGAGTGGGCGTCAAGAAACAACGGAGGAAGCCACGAGGCAGGGGGCACGCCTACCCCCCTGGGCGTGCCCTCCACCCTCATGGGCCCCCCGTTGCTCCACCGACGTACTTCTTCCTCCTATATATATCCACGTACCCCCAAACATCCAGGAGCACCACGAAAACCTAATTCCACCACCGCAACCTTCTGTACCCGAGAGATCCCATCTTGGGGTCTTTTCCGGAGCTCCACCGGAGGAGGCATTGATCATAGAGGGCCTCTACATCAACTCTATGGCCTCTCCGGTGATGTGTGAGTAGTTTACTTTAGACCTACGGGTCCATAGTTATTAGCTAGATGGCTTCTTCCCTCTCTTTGGATCTCAATACAACGTTCTCCTCGATCTTCTTGGAGATCTATTCGATGTAATATTCTTTTGCGGTGTGTTTGTCGAGATCCGATGAATTGTGGGTTTATGATCCAGATTATCTATGAACAATATTTGATTCTCCTCTAGATTCTTTTATGTATGATTGGTTTATCTTTGCAAGGCTCTTCGAATTATCAGTTTGGTTTGGCCTACTAGATTGATCTTTCTTGCAATGGGAGAAGTGCTCAACTTTGGGTTCAATCTTGCGGTGGTCGATCCTAGAGACAGAAAGGGAACTGACATGTATTGTATTGTTGCCATCGAGGATAAAAAGATGGGGTTTATATCATATTGCATGAGTTTATCCCTCTACATCATGTCATCTTCCTTAAAGCTGTTGGGGATATAGCTACCAGGTATGACCCGCCCAGGAGGTGCCGGGTCAACCCCAATGGCAAGTTACGAGAAGAAGCCCGGTAAATGTTCAAGGTGATAGTTTATTAAGACTTGTAGAAGGCCTAAGCCCAGAGGCGGCTTAAGGCCCAATATTGTGAACCGCTATATGTAGAGAAAGACTTGTAAAGAAAGGCATATAAAAGAAGTCACCGAGCCGGACACGTTTTATGATCCGGCTGGGACTCTGTAGGCCGCCAAGTGTCAACCCGTGTATATAAGGGGATGACCAGGCGGCGGCCTAGGATGAAAAACAACAACTCGAAGCCAGGCAAAGCGGATTCACTCCCTGGTCATCGAAACCCCAGCAATTCCAACACAACTAGACGTAGGCTTTTACCTTCATCGTAAGGGGCCGAACTAGTATGAACCTCTCGTGTCCTTTGTCCCGATTAACCCCTTTAAGCTCCCTAGTTGCGATGGCCCTACGACTAAGTCTTTTTGCTAGGACATCTGCCGTGAAAATTCCACGACAGTTGGCACCCACCATGGGGCCAGCGCACGGTGGATTTGAGTTCTTGAAGGGCAATTTAGAAGGGCTCAAGGGATACGTTGTGGGCCGGATGACCAAGAGTCGTCGCGGCAAGCTCTACATCACAACAAAGGCTAGGGCCCCGAGGCCGGCTCAATTGAGTACGGATACCGGGTCCCCTTTGGCGAAATCCATGTCTTCATCGGCCGGATCGGCGAGTCGGGCCCTGTGCCGGACGTCTGCACCAACCTCATCGAGACGGCTCAGCGCGCGAGATCCGCCCGGACTCAACCTCCCGTGAGGTAAGCCTTCGTGGGTTGCATCCATGGAGGTGAATTCTCTGAAGGATCAATTGATGGTGGTGAGACGACCATCTATTCTGACGGCGAGTCGTCCTCAGGCGAGACAGATTCTTTGTATCAGCTACAAGATGGCGTGCTTGGGGGCTCTTCCGATGGCAGCAGTATTCCGGGCCTCTCTGAGCCGCCGAATTGAGCCGGAGTTTTCATGGCTGGCACTCAACCCGAGCAGAACTCTACGTCCACGGCAACAATAACCACCGGGTCGGCAGCAGCCGGGTCAGGAGACCCCGCGCGCCCCCGACTCAGCTGCTAATGGACCTCATGGATAAGTTGACGGCTCTGTTGACTGCTGTAGTGGAGTACGAATAAGGCTCAGCATGACGCGGAGGTGGCACGACTACGCGAAGAGATGGCACAGGCCAAGGAAAATCTAGCAGCAGAAGAGGTCAGGATGGCCGCGGAGCGGGCAACTTTGGATGCTCGTGCTCGGCAGCTTCAAGCGGAGACTTTCCGGCTCTCGGTGGATCTGAACGCGTCAAACGAGGTGATGAGGAGAAGGCACTAGAAAACTCAGTCACGTCTGCCGCTCACTTACGACCCTAGGAATCTCTTCCACACACCCAGGGCAGGTCCAAGTAACCCGCCGGAGGCAAACCGGATCACAACACCCGGGGCTGGGGCGCCGGTTCAACCGCGGGCCATGGAGCCACCCCATATGAATACTGCTCCGCCTCATTACACACCAATACCACCGGGTCACTTTTCTAACCCTTTGGAGAATCTCGTCGCTGCGGGCTCATTTGGCGGCTCTCCCGATGGAAGGTGACTCTCCAACGGCAATTGAAACACGAAGGGTGAGAGAACTTCTTCAGACGGCTCTGGCGCAGCAGGATGCGTACTCTTACAGTCGAGACAGAATCCATTCAACCCCTCGCTCAAGTCGGAGCCCAAGCTATAGTAGGCATATGGACTCAGTTGTTATGTCAAGCAATGCTCAACACGATAACCAACCACACAGGCATGAGCCAGCGCAGGGTGGAGCCCTTAACTTGGCAGATCAGGAGAGAATTCGTCAAGAGGCCGCGCGGGCGGTTAAACTTGCAGCTGAGCAGGCGGCTCATTAGGCTTTTCCGGTTTATCCGGCAACCTCTGTTGAGGCAGGAGTGGCCACAAGAACAGAGGTGTCCCTTGCCTGGTGCCAGCTATACGTAATGAGCGCTTGCCAAAAGACTTTAAGGGGCCTCGTAAGGTGCCTAATTACACGGCCGACTTGCAACCTGGGGCATGGATTGAAAGTTATGAGATGGCGATGGAGCTGTTGGAGGTCAGCGATGCAGCAATGGCTAAGTATTTCACTATGATGTTGGATGGAATGGCTCGCACTTGGTTGAAAGGGTTGCCACCCATTTCCATCGGCTCATGGGCAGAGTTAAAAGCCCGGTTCATTCAGAACTTCAAGGACACATGTAAACAACCTATGTCAATTGTGGACCTGACTAATTGTAAGCAAGAGGAAGGTGAGTCCACGACCCATTGGGTGCGCCGGGTCAAGGAGATAATACATTCATCTAATAAGATAGATGCTGGCTCTGCGGTCTTAATGTTGGAGAAAAATTGCCATTTTGAACCTCTGAAACAGAAGTTGGGGCGGCTCAAGCGTGATTGTAATGACATGGGCTAGTTAATGGCGGCCCTGGTCAAATATGCTGATTCTGACAGTACAAAGGATCCCGTGTCTGATGAAGAAAAAACAGGGAAGGGAAAGAAGAACGGCAACGGCAAGGTTCACCAGCATAACCCGGTGAATCAAGGAGGTAATAAACGTAAGGCTGACGAGTTTGTGGCTAACACCAATACACAGGGCAACAACCAACGGCGCAAGGGTAGGCCACCTCCTCGGTCAGGGGGGTCAGGTCCCACCCTCGAACAACTACTAAATGAACCTTGTCCAAGACACGGCACCCGGGAGAAGCCAGCTACCCATCTGTGGAAGGACTGTACGATCATGAAGGCATTTAAAAATTCCAACATGTTTGATGGTAGCCATGGACCTGGTGGCGGTTCAGGTGGAGGCGGCTTTCATGGCCCGGGCGCCGGTTCAAGCGGGGGCGGTTTTCACGGTCAGGGCCATCCGGGTAACCAGGGTGGCTATAATCAGCAACCCGGCCAAAGTAATCAGCAGCAACAACAGCAACAGTCCGGGTATCAGAGTAATCCAAAATAGTTGAATAGTGGGCAGTACCACGTATTTACCACTAGTTTATGCAAGAGGGACCAGAAGCTTCATAAGAGGGCTGTCAATGCTGTTGAGCCGGCAATTCCACGTTATTTGAGGTGGTCAGAACAACCTACTGTGTGGAGTAGGGAAGATCACCCTCACCGGGTTGATAATCCGGGTCACTTGGCTTTGGTGGTGGCACCTTAGGTTGGTGGATATAAGTTCACTAAGGTGCTCATGGATGGAGGCAGTAGCATCAACATCCTCTATTATGAGACGTTTCGTCGGATGGCGTTGACTGATAAGAGTCTTAAACAATCCAACACTGTTCTTCATGGTGTTGTGCCTGGTACGTCGGCATACCCAGTTGGTAAGATTGAACTGGAAGTAGCCTTTGGGGATGAATATGATTCCAGGGCTGAGAAGTTAAATGTTGAGGTGGTTAAGATCAAAAGCCCATATCATGCTCTGTTTGGACGGCCGGCTTATGCCAAGTTCATGGCTCGGCCGTGTTATGTGTATCTGCAGCTCAAGATGCCGGGTTATAAAGGCACCATCACAGTACATGGAAGCCGAAAAATAGCCTTGGAATGTGAAGAAGGTGATGCCGCTTATGCTGAGTCTATTTGTGCGACAGAGGAGTTAAAGTTTTATAAAGATAATGTTGATCCGACAGACATGACGTCTTTGAAGAAGCCAACTATGGAGCATGAACCGGTGTTGAAATTCAAGTCAGCTGATGACACCAAGATGGTTGATTTTGTGCCTAGAGACTCATCCAAACAGTTCATCATCAGTGCCAACTTGGATCCAAAATAGGAAGGCGCGCTCATCGAGTTCGTCCGTGAGAACCGGGACATCTTTGCATGGAAACCTTCTGACATGCCGGGTGTCTCGAGAGAACTCGCTGAGCACACTCTTAATATTGATCCGAAGTTTAAGCCGGTCAGGCAGTTTCTTCGACGGTTTAACGAGGAAAGGCGTAAGGCCATTGGAGAAGAGGTGGCCCGGCTCTTGGCGGCTGGGTTCATTCTTGAAGTTTTTTCACCCAGAGTGGTTGGCTAACCTGGTGCTTGTACTCAAGAAGAATGGCACCTGGCGTATGTGTGTGGATTACACCGATTTGAACAAGGCTTGTCCTGCCGATCATTTTGCTCTCCCTCGTATTGATCAGATCATTGATGCTACGGCGGGTTGCGAGCGTTTTGGGTTTTTTGGATGCATATTCAGGTTATCATCAAATCAAGATGGCAGTTAAAGATCAGGAGAAGACGGCTTTCATCACTCCGTTTGGAGCCTTCTGCTATGTGTCTATGCCTTTTGGACTGAAAAGTGCCCAAGCGACTTATCAATGATGTGTACAGAATTGTCTTCACAGTCAGATTGGGCGTAATGTTCATGCTTATGTGGATGACATAGTGGTGAAATCCACAGAGAAGAAAACCTTGGTAACTGATCTGAAGGAGACCTTTGAGAACCTCCGGGTCTACAAGATGATGCTTAACCCGGCCAAATGTGTTTTTGGAGTCCCAGACGGCAAACTTTTGGGTTTTTTGGTGTCTAACAGAGGTATTGAGGCTAATCTGGAGAAAATTAAGGCAATTACATCTCTGGCCAAACCGGTGTGCATCAATGACGTTGAGCGTTTAGCGGGTCGCGTCACTGCCTTGAGCCGGTTCATAAGCCGGTTAGGGGAGAAGGCGATGCCTTTGTATCAAATGATGAAAAAGGCGGATGATTTTGTCTGGAGTGACGCTGCTAACTCTGCTTTTGAGGATCTGAAGAAATAGCTCGCTGAGCCGCCGGTCCTTGCTGCTCTGGTTGAGAAAGAGCCGTTGTTGTTATATGTTGCTGCTAACTCACGTGATGCTAGTGTGGCCATTGTTGTGGAGCACAAGGAGGCTGGCAAAGAACATCCGGTCCAATGGCCGGTTTACTACGCCAGTGAGGTGCTGATTGAATCTAAACAAAGACATCCACTTTGGCAGAAGCTCGTTTATGGGGTGTTCATGGCAAGCCGGAAGCTCAAACATTACTTTCAGGGTCACCCAATCATTGTGGTTAGCTCTGCTCCTCTAGGAGACATCATTCTAAATAGAGAAGCCACGGGACGAGTCGCCAAGTGGGCTATCGAACTTGGGTCTCATGGTTTGAAGTATATGCCACGTACTGCGATCAAATCTCAAGCGCTGGTTGATTTCATTAATGACTGGACAGAATTATAGATACTAGAGGAGAAACCAGATAACACATATTGGACGATTCACTTTGGTGGGTCCAGACAGTTGGAAGGCTCGGGGGCTGGAGTTGTTTTAACTTCTCCTCGAGGGGACAAGTTTTGTTATGTGTTGCGATTGATGTTTCCTTGTACTAACAACACAGCTGAATATGAAGCCTTGCTCCATGGTCTTTGAATGGCTAAAGAGATGAGTCTGAGCCGGGTTTGGTGCCTTGGCGATTCAGATTTGGTGGCTCAACAGGTGTCAGGCAACTGGGATTCCAAGGATCCTCTCATGGCGGCTTATCGCCGCGAGGTCGACGCTGTTGTGGGGTATTTTAAGGGTTATCAAGTGGAACACATTGACCGCAGAAAGAACGAAGCGGCCGATGCCTTAAGCCGGATGGGATCTCAGCGTAAGCCGGTGCCACCTAACACCTTTTTGGATGTTTTACATAACCCGTCTATTAAGTTGCCTACAGAGGAAGATTTGGCCATTCCTGACCCGGAGGCACAGTTAGTGGCAGCCATTCATGTTATTCCAGATTGGACAGTACCGTTCCTAGCTTACATGACCCGGGGCAAGTTGCCAGAAGACGAGACCCTGACCCGACAGATAACCCGGCGGTCCAAGTCAATGACGATTTCTGACGGAGAGTTGTATCATCGCAGCGTCACTGGAGAATTTCAGTGTTGTGTTTCTCCTGAAGAAGGTCAAGAAATACTTCATGAGATCCATGAAGGGGATTGCGGTCATCACGCCGGGTCAAAGTCTCTTGTGGCCAAAGCCTTTCGTCATGGTTTTTACTGGTTAATGGCTCACGCTGATGCAGAGGATCTGGTCAGTAGGTGTGATCGATGTCAAAAATTTGCACGACGAGCGCATGTGCCGGCTCCAGAGTTGTGGATGATTCCAATCACTTGGCCGTTTGCAGTTTGGGGGCTTGACATGGTTGGACCTTTCAAAAGGTCCAAGGATAAAAATTCACATCTTTTAGTTGCAGTTGAAAAATTCACAAAATGGATTGAGGCAGAGACAGTGAGTAAGTGTGATGCAGCCATGGCGGTTCAGTTCATGAAAAAGGTGATTTTTCTCTTTGGTTTTCCACATAGCATTATCACTCACAATGGCACTAATTTGTCCCAACGTGCTATGGAGGAGTTTTTGTTAACATGAGCATATCCGGCTTGATGTTTCTTCCGTAGCTCACCCTCAATCTAATGGTCAGGCTGATAGAGCAAATCAGGAAATCTTAAAAGGTCTCAAACCCTGGCTTATGGTTCCCTTACAACGGACGCCGGGTTGTTGGGTAGAGGAATTACCCTCGGTGATGTGGAGTATCAACACCACTCCTAACAGGTCTACAGGTTATACACCTTTCTTCATGGTTTATGGAGCGGAAGCTGTGCTGCCTAGTGACATCTGTCATGACTCGCCTCGCGTGGCGGCTTACGTTGAAGCTGATAATGAACAAGCCCGACAGGATGCACTTGACTTGTTAGATGAGGAGAGAGACTTGGCGGCGGCTCGATCAGCAATTTATCTACAGGACCTGCGCTGTTATCACAGCCGCCGGGTTAAGTCCAGGACCTTTCAAGAAGGTGACCTGGTGCTCTGGCTCATCCAGGATCTGTCAGATGCACACAAGCTATCCCCACCTTGGGAAGGACCCTTTGTGGTTAGCAAGAATTTAAACAACGGGTCATATTACCTCATTGACGTTCGAGAGCATAAAGACTCACGTAAGTCGGAGGAGGAGACCCGCCGGCCGTGGAACATTGCTCAGCTTCGGCCATACTATAGTTGAGCTACCGTCTCTCGTCATGTTGATGTCTACTACACAACCTTCTTCTTGTAGACATTGTTGGGCCTCCAAGTGCAGAGGTTTGTAGGACAATAGCAAATTTCCCTCAAGTGGATGACCTAAGGTTTATCAATCCGTAGGAGGCGTAGGATGAAGATGGTCTCTCTCAAGCAACCCTGCAACCAAATAACAAAGAGTCTCTTGTGTCCCCAACACACCCAATACAATGGTAAATCATATAGGTGCACTAGTTTGACGAAGAGATGGTGATACAAGTGGTATATGGATAGTAGATAAAGGTATTTGTAATCTGAAAATATAAAAACAGCAAGGTAACTAATGATAAAAGTGAGCATAAACGGTATTGCAATGATAGGAAACAAGGCCTAGGGTTCATACTTTCACTAGTGCAAGTCCTCTCAACAATAATAACATAATTGGATCACATAACTATGCCTCAACATGCAACCAAGAGTCACTCCAAAGTCACTAATAGCGGAGAACAAACGAAGAGATTATGGCAGGGTACGAAACCACCTCAAAGTTATTCTTTCCAATCATTCCGTTGGGCTATTCCTATAAGTGTCACAAACAACCCTAGAGTTCGTACTAGAATAACACCTTAAGACACAAATCAACCAAAACCCTAATGTCTCCTCAAGTATTTGTGGGTATGATTATACGATATGCATCACACAATCTCAGATTCATCTATTCAACCAACACAAAGGACCACAAAGAGTGCACCAAAGTTTCTACCGGAGAATCACGACGAAAACATGTGCCAACCCCTATGCATAGGTTCATGGGCGGAACCCACAAGTTGATCACCAAAACATACATCAAGTGAATCACGTGGTATCCCATTGTCACCACAGATACACACGGCAAGACATACATCAAGTGTTCTCAAATCTTTAAAGACTCAATCCGATAAGATTACTTCAAGGGGAAAAACTCAATCCATTACAAGAGAGTAGAGGGGGAGGAGAAACATAAGATCCAACTATAATAGCAAAGCTCGCGATACATCAAGATCGTGCCAAATCAAGAACACGAGAGAGAGAGAGATCAAACACATAGCTACTGGTACATACCCTCAGCCCCGAGGGAGAACTACTCCCTCCTCGTCATGGAGAGCACCGGGATGATGAAGATGGACACCGGAGAGGGATTCCCCCTCCGGTAGGGTGCCGGAACGGGTCTAGATTGGCTTTCGGTGGCTATGGAGGCTTCTGGCGGCGAAACTCCCGATCTATTGTGCTCTATGTTGTTTTTAGGGTATATGGAGATATATAGGCGGAAGAAGTACGTCAGGGGAGCCACGAGGGGCCCACGAGGGTGGAGGGCGCCCAGGGCGGGTGGGCGCGCCCCCCTACCTCGTGGCCTCCTCGAAGCTTCCCCTACGTGGATTCCAAGTCTTCTGGGTTTCTTCTGGTTGAAAAATAAGTTCCGTGAAGTTTCAGGTCAATTGGACTCCGTTTGATTTTCCTTTTCTTCGAAACCCTAAAATAGGCAAAAAAACAGAAACTGGCACTGGGCTCTGGGTTAATAGGTTAGTTCCAAAAATAATATAAAAGTGTATAATAAAGCCCATAAACATCCAAAACAGAAGATAATATAGCATGGAGCAATAAAAAATTATAGATACGTTGGAGACGTATCAGGATCCCCAAGCTTAATTCATGCTCATCCTCGAGTAGGTAAATGATAAAAACAAATTTTTTAATGCGGAGTGCTACTTGGCATAATTTCAATGTAATTCTTCTTAATTGTGGCATGAATATTCAGATCTGAAAGATTCAAGATAAAAGTTCGTATTGACATAAAAATAATAATACTTCAAGCATACTAACTAAGCAATCATGTCTTCTCAAAATAACATGGCCAAAGAAAGTTCATCCCTACAAAATCATATAGTTTAGTCATGATCCATTTTCGTCACACAAGAATGCTCTCATCATGCACAACCCCGATGACCAGCCAAGCAATTGTTTCATACTTTAGTAATCTCAAACCTATAAACTTTCACGCAATATATGAGCGCGAGCCATGGACATAGCACTATGGGTGGAATAGAATATAATGAGGGGGTTATGTGGAGAAGACAAAAGAGGAGAAAGTCTCACATCAACGAGGCTAATCAATGGGCTATGGAGATGCCCACCGATTGATGTTAATGCAAGGAGTAGGGATTGCCATGCAACGGATGCACTAGAGCTATAAATGTACGAAAGCTCAACAAAAGAAATTAGTGGGTGTGCATCCAACTTGCTTGCTCACGAAGACCTAGGGCACTTGAGGAGGCCCATTGTTGGAATATACAAGCCAAGTTCTATAATGAAAAATTCCCACTAGTATATGAAAGTGACAAAACAAAAGACTCTCTATCATGAAGATTATGGTGCTACTTTGAAGCACAAGTGTGGCAAAGGATAGTAGCATTGTCCCTTCTCTCTTTTTCTCTTATTTTTTTGGGTCTTCTCTTTTTTTATGGCCTTTCTCTTTTTTTTGGGCCTTCTCTTTTTTATGGACTTTCTCTCTCTTTTTTTATTCCTCACTCAATGCTCTAGAAAATGATGATCATCACACTTCTATTTATTTACAACTCAATGATTACAACTCGATACTAGAACAAAAGATGACTCTATATGAATGCCTCCGGCGGTGTACTGGGATATGCAATGGACCAAGAGTGACATGTATGAAAGAATTGTGAACGGTGGCTTTGCCACAAATACTATGTCAACTACGTGACCATGATAAGCAATATGACAATGATGAATGTGTCATGATAAACAGAATGGTGGAAAGTTGCATGGCAATATATCTCGGAATGGCTATGGAAATGCCATAATAGGTAGGTATGGTGGCTGTTTTGAGGAAGATATAAGGAGGTTTATCTATGAAAGAGCGTATCATAACATGGGGTTTGGATGCACCGGCGAAGTTTGCACCAACTCTCAATGTGAGAAAGGGCAATGCACGGTACCGAAGAGGCTAGCAATGATGGAAGGGTGAGAGTGCGTATAATCCATGGACTCAACATTAGTCATAAAGAACTCACATACTTATTGCAAAAATCTACAGGTCATCAAAAACCTCGGCACTACGCGCATGCTCCTAGGAGGGTAGATTGGTAGGAAAAGACCATCGCTCGTCCCCGTCTGCCACTCATAAGGAAGACAATCAAATAACACCTCATGTTTCAAATTTGTTACATAAGGTTTACCATACGTGCATGCTACGAGACTTGCAAACTTCAACACAAGCATTTCTCAAATTCACAACTACTCAACTAGCACGACTTTGATATTATTACCTCCATATCTCAAAACAATCATCAAGCATCAAACTTCTCTTAGTATTCAAAACACTCATAGGAAAGTTTTATTATTAAATACCTAGCACATTAGGATTTTAAGTAAATTACCATGCTATTTAAGACTCTCAAAATAATCTAAGTGAAGCATGAGAGATCAATAGTTTCTATAAAACAAATCCACCACCGTGCTCTAAAAAGATATAAGTGAAGTACTAGGTCAAATGACAAACTACTCCGAAAGATATAAGTGAAGATTAATGAGTAGTCGAATAATTATGCAACTATGTGAAGACTCTCTAACATATAATAATTTCAAATCTTGGTATTTTATTCAAACAGCAAGCAAAAATAAATAAAATGACATCTAAGAATAACAAACATCATGTGAAGAAGCAAACACTTAGGATCAACCGATACTAACCGATAGTTGTTGAAGAAGAAAGGTGGGATGCCAACCGGGGCATCCCCAAGCTTAGACGCTTGAGACTTCTTGAAATATTATCTTGGGGTGCCTTGTGCATCCCCAAGCTTGAGCTTTTGTGTCCCCTTAATTCCTCTCATATCACGGTCTCCCTAAATCTCAAAAGCTTCATCCACACAAAACTCAACAAGGACTCGTGAGATAAGTTAGTATGAACCATTGCCAAAACCTTATCATACTCTACTGTAGAAAATCACTAAAATTATTATTCAGCATTGCATACTAAATGCCTCTGCATATTTAATAGTCCTATCCTCAAATAGAATCATTAAAGAAGCAAACATATGCAAACAATGCAAACATAACAGCAATCTGCCTAAACAGGACAGTCTGTAAAGAATGCAGCAACATCCATACTTCCCTAGCTCCAAAAAAATAGTAAATAAAATTCCCACTGTAGTAAATTTATCAGAGCTTAATATGAAAAAGGTTTCAACATTTTATCACATTCTGACTTTTCTAGGGAATTATTGCAACAGCGGTAAACTTTCTGTTTTCAAACAGCAACATGAAGACTTGTAAAATAGGCATAGTAAAGGCTATCAATGCCACTTCTATTGAAATAAAATATGCAAAACAATGTTATAAGTAACAGAAAGAAAATCCTAACAAAATAAATTGATGCTCCAAGCAAAACACATATCATGTGGTAAATAAAAATATAGCCCCAAGTAAAGTTACCGATGGAAGTAGACGAAAGAGGGGATGCCTTCCGGGGCATCCCCAAGCTTAGGCCCTTGGTTGTCATTGGATAATACCTTGGGGTGCCTTGGGCATCCCCAAGCTTAGGCTCTTGCCACTCCTTATTCCATAGTCCATCGAATCTTTACCCAAAACTTGAAAACTTCACAACACAAAACTTAAAGTAGAAAACTTGTGAGCTCCGTTAGTATAAGAAAATAAATCACCACTTCAAGGTACTGTAATGAACTCATTCTTAATTTATATTGGTGTTAAACCTACTGCATTCCAACTTATCTATGGTTCATACCCTCTGATACTACTCATAGATTCATCAAAATAAGCAAACAACACATCGAAAACAGAATCTGTCAAAAACAGAACAATCTGTAGTAATATGGATCAAACGTATACTTATGGAACCCCAAAAATTCTAAAATAAATTTCTGGACCTGAGGAATTTATCTATTAATCATCTTCAGAAATAATTAGCTAAATATCACTCTCCAATAAAACATGGCAGCAATTCTCATGAGCGCTAAAGTTTCTGTTTTTTACAGCATGATCGCAAAGACTTTCCCCAAGTCTTCCCAAAGGTTCTACTTGGCACAAACACTAATTAAAACATAAAAACTCAATAATAACAGAGGATAGATAAATTATTTACTACTAAACAGGAGAAAAAATCAAGGAACAAAAAAATAAAATTGGGTTGCCTCCCAACAAGCACTATCGTTTAACGCCCCTAGCTAGGCATGATGATTTGAATGATGCTCATATAAAAGATAAGAATTGAAACATAAACATAGCATCATGAAGAATATGACTAACACATTTAAGTCTAACTCACTTCCTATGCATAGGGATTTTGTGAGCAAATAACTTATGGGAACAATAATCAATTAGCATAGGAGGGCAAAACAAACATAACTTTAAATTTTAAGCACATAGAGAGGAAACTTGGTATTATTGCAATTCCTACAAGCATATATTCCTCCCTCATAATAATTTTCAGTAGCATCATGAATGAATTCAACAATATAACCATCACATAGAGCATTCTTTTCATGATCTACAAAGTTTCATTGGGATTGAAAATTCTTCTCATGAATAGTAGTGGGAGCAAACTCAACAAAGTAACTATCATGGGATTGAAAATTGAAATCAAGATGACAAGTTTCATTGTTACCATTATTCTTTAAAGCATTCGTGTCATCACAATAATCATCATAGATAGGAGGCATGCCTTCATCATAATAAATTTGCTCATCAAAACTTGGGGGACAAAAAATATCATCTTCATCAAACATAGCTTCCCCAAGCTTGTGGCTTTGCATATCATTAGTATCATAGATATTCAAGGAATTCATACTAACAACATTGCAATCATGCTCACCATTCAAATATTTAGTGCCAAACATTCTAATGCATTCTTCTTCTAGCACTTGAGCACAATTATCGAAATCCTTATTTTCATGATAGATATTAAAAAGATGAAGCATATGAGGTACCCTTAATTCCATTTTTTAATTTTCTTTTATAGACTAAACTAGTGATAAAACAAGAAACTAAAAGACTCGATTGCAAGATCTAAAGATATACCTTCAAGCGCTAACCTCCCCGGCAACAGCGCCAGAAAAGAGCTTGATGTCTACTACACAACCTTCTTCTTGTAGACGTTGTTGGGCCTCCAAGTGCAGAGGTTTGTAGGACAGTAGCAAATTTCCCTCAAGTGGATGACCTAAGGTTTATCAATCCGTAGGAGGCGTAGGATGAAGATGGTCTCTCTCAAGCAACCCTGCAACCAAATAACAAAGAGTCTCTTGTGTCCCCAACACACCCAATACAATGGTAAATCGTATAGGTGCACTAGTTCGGCGAAGAGATGGTGATACAAGTGGTATATGGATAGTAGATAAAGGTATTTGTAATCTGAAAATATAAAAATAGCAAGGTAACTAACGATAAAAGTGAGCATAAACAGTATTGCAATGATAGGAAACAAGGCCTAGGGTTCATACTTTCACCAGTGCAAGTCCTCTCAACAATAATAACATAATTGGATCACATAACTATCCCTCAACATGCAACAAAGAGTCACTCCAAAGTCCCTAATAGCGGAGAACAAACGAAGAGATTATGGTAGGGTACGAAACCACCTCAAAGTTATTCTTTCCAATCAATCCGTTGGGCTATTCCTATAAGTGTCACAAACAGGCCTAGAGTTCATACTAGAATAACACCTTAAGACACAAATCAACCAAAACCCTAATGTCACCTCAAGTATCTGTGGGTATGATTATACGATATGCATCACACAATCTCAGATTCATCTATTCAACCAACACAAAGGACCACAAAGAGTGCACCAAAGTTTCTACCGGAGAATCACGACGAAAACATGTGCCAGCCCCTATGCATAGGCTCATGGGCGGAACCCACAAGTTGATCACCAAAACATACATCAAGTGAATCACGTGGTATCCCATTGTCACCACAGATACACATGGCAAGACCTACATCAAGTGTTCTCAAATCTTTAAAGACTCAATCCGATAAGATCACTTCAAGGGGGAAAACTCAATCCATTACAAGAGAGTAGAGGGGGAGGAGAAACATAAGATACAACTATAATAGCAAAGCTCGCGATACATCAAGAACGTGCCAAATCAAGAACACGAGAGAGAGAGAGTGATCAAACACATAGCTACTGGTACATACCCTCAGCCCCGAGGGAGAACTACTCCCTCCTCGTCATGGAGAGCACCGGGATGATGAAGATGGCCACCGGAGAGGGATTCCCCCTCCGACAGGGTGCCAAAATGGGTCTAGATTGGCTTTCGGTGGCTACGGAGGCTTCTGGCGGCGGAACTCCCGATCTATTGTGCTCTCTGTTGTTTTTAGGGTATATGGAGATATATAGGCGGAAGAAGTACGTCAGGGGAGCCACGAGGGGCCCACGAGGGTGGAGGGCGCGCCCAGGGGGTGGGCGTGCCCCCTACCCTATGGCCTCCTCGAAGCTTCCCCTACGTGGACTCCAAGTCTTCTGGGTTTTTCTGGTCCAAAAATAAGTTCCGTGAAGTTTCAGGTCAATTGGACTCCGTTTGATTTTCCTTTTCTTCGAAACCCTAAAATAGGCAAAAAAACAGAAACTGCCACTGGGCTCTGGGTTAATAGGTTAGTCCCAAAACTAATATAAAAGGGTATAATAAAGCCCATAAACATCCAAAACAGAAGATAATATAGCATGGAGCAATCAAAAATTATAGATACGTTTGAGACGTATCACAGGTACATACTTTGACGTTGTATATATTATGATAAGTAATAAAGCAAGACCCCTATTTTTTCCTCTTCAAAGATCATATATCTTTACTATTTTCATTATTTAAATGACTATTAAGGAGCTGATCATATCTGAATCTAGCTTAACCTTTTTGGTCCGGCTTATGATCATATTCGTATCTAGCTGTAAACCTCATGATCATTTGGGGGCTTCCTATTCAAACATAGGTCGTATTCGAACCAAAGAGAACATAGTTGTCGTAACCCTCTTGATCGGCTCAAAGCCAAACTCACTAGGGGGCTTCTTGATCGTATCCAAATCATAGCTTAACCCCTTTTGGGTCCGACTTGGATCGTATTCGAATCAGGGTCGTTAAAAACCTCTCAAGGTCATTTGGGGGCTTCCTGTTCAAACATAGGTCATATTCGAACCAAAGAGAACATAGCTGTCGGTACCCTCTTGGTCGGCGCAACGCCAAAGCCACTGGGGGCTATATGATCATATTCAAATCTTAGCTTAACCCCTTTGGTCCGGTTTACTGATCGTATTCGAATCAGAAACCCCCACATTTATGTTGTTTGAAATCTGCTATTTTGTCTTACTGGTTTTTATTGTCTCAAATCTAAACTATCCGTATGGTTTTTATTTAACCCGGCTTGACTATTTGACAATAAGCTGCCAAAGCATGATAGTCATCAGGTATATAGAAGCATTGATTTCTCAAAAAGATTGTATCATGAAAACCGGCAGTCCAAAAACACAGTTATGACAGTGTTGTTCATGAACAGGTTTTTCAGCCTTGTTTATCTTTTCCAATATGACAATTTCATAAAGACATATACCGGGTGTTTTTGACCCGTCCGGTGTTAAACCGCCAGGCCAGCTCTTTCACTTTTTGCAGGAGCGAAGTTAAAACATTGCAGATGTAATCAAAGATGTGCTGCCAAAGAGTAGTATGCAACATTTTGTGTGCGATGGCATAAGCAACACATACAATTTCAAGCTAAATCTATTACAAGGCTTTAAGAGCCCACAAGATGGTTATGACTCTCCCCTCGCCGGTTCACCTCCTTCTACTGATTGGAAGCTGGGATTGGACCATTCAGAGCCATTTAGAGCAATGAACTCTGCTTCATCATCAATCAGGCCGGCCGGATCAACTTCCGGAGCAAAAGTGTGTTGATGAACCGGCGGGTTAAGATCTGTCACCTTATAAGAGGGAGTCGCCATCTTCTTACTCTCCATATCAAAACCTGGCTGATATTTATTGATGTTGGTCTCATGTCCAAGAATGGTAGCTTGAGGTCGAACTCCCCTCACACAGGCAATGAAGTCATCTTGCTCAAATCGAGTCCCGTCTTCCTTCACGGTAGGTGAGGGAGTCCTGGATTAGGGGGTCTCCGGACAGCCGAACTATATCCTTTGGCCGGACTGTTGGACTATGAAGATATGAGATTGAAGACTTCGTCCCGTGTCCGGATGGGACTCTACTTGGCGTGGAAGGCAAGCTAGGCAATACGGATATGTATATCTCCTCCTTTGTAACCGACCTTGTGTAACCCTAGCCCCCTCCGGTGTCTATATAAACCGGAGGGTTTTAGTCTGTAGGACAACATACAATCATACCATAGGCTAGCTTCTAGGGTTTAGCCTATCCGATCTCGTGGTAGATCAACTCTTGTAATACCCATATTATCAAGTATAATCAAGCAGGACGTAGGGTTTTACCTCCATCAAGAGGGCCCGAACCTGGGTAAAACATCGTGTCCCCTGCCTCCTGTTACCATCCGCCTTAGACGCACAGTTCGGGACCCCCTACCCGAGATCCGCCGGTTTTGACACTGACATTGGTGCTTTCATTGAGAGTTCCTCTGTGTCGTCGCCATTAGGCTTGATGGCTCCTTCGATCATCGATAGCAATGCGGTCCAGGGTAAGACTTTTCTCCCCGGAAAGATCTTTGTATTCGGCAGCTTCGCACTGCGGGCCAACTCGCTTGGCCATCTGGAGCAGATCAAGAGTTATGCCCCTGGCCACCAGGTCAGGTTTGGAAGCCTAAACTACACGGCCGATATCCGCGGAGACTTGATCTTCGACGGATTCGAGCCCCTGCCTAGTGCGCCACACGGTCACGATGAGCATGATCTAGCTCTGCCATCGGACAGTGTTTAGGAGATCGCGTCGGCAATCGCTCTGACCCTCAATTCAGAGCCAGATGCGCCATCCATGGACGGGTGGATAGACCCCGCCACGGAGGCCGTACTCTCATCGACGATCGAGCCAAATATCGACCTTACCCTTCACGGGAGCCGTGACGCCGAACTACGGGATTCTTCCCCGGCCGCGGACTCCGGACCACCTGCACCCATGCCTATCGAATCCGACTGGGCGCCGATCATGGAGTTTACCTCCGCGGATATTTTTCACCACTCGCCCTTCGACGACATACTGAACTCATTAAGGTCTCTCTCCTTGTCAGGAGAGTCCTGGCTGAACTATGTCCGGCAGGATTGGGATGCGGATAACGAAGAAATTCGCCACCCACCCACCACCCACTTAGTAGCCACTGTCGACGACTTAACCGACATGCTCGACTTCGACTCCGAAGACATCGATGGTATGGACGACGATGCGGGAGATGAAGAGGAACCACTGCCCACAGGGCACTGGACAGCCACCTCGTCATATGACATATATATGGTGGACACACCCAAAGAAGGCAATGGCGACGGCACAGCGGAGGATGACCCCTCCAAAAAGCAACCCAAGCGCCGACGTCAGTGGTGCCGCTCTAAGTCTCGTCAAAGCAAAAGCGGTGACACCGGCACAGGAGATAATAACACTCCGGACAGTGCCAAAGATGACAACAATCCCCTCCAGCAAGATTTAGGGCAGGAGGATGGAGAAGCCAGCCCTCCCGAGAGAGCGGCAGATGGAGAGGTGGAGGATGATAATTACATGCCTCTCTCCGAAAACGAGGCGCCTCGACGATGATGAATTCGTCGTGCTTGAGGATCCCGTCGAACAAGAGCGCTTCAAGTGCTGGCATATAGCCACGACAGATAGCCTTAGGAAAAAGCAACAACAGCTTCAAGCTGACCAAGATTTGCTAGCTGACAGATGGACTGAAGTCCTGGCGGCCGAGGAATATAAACTCGAACGCCCCTCCAAGAGTTACCCAAAGCGCAGGTTGCTACCCCGACTGGAGGAGGAAGCAATAAAACCTACATCTCCAATGCATGACGCGGCTGATCGGCCACCTCGTGGCCGCAACAAAGAGGCATTCGAGCCAAAAGTTCAGCCCGCACCCCGACGCCACTCAAATAAAAATGTCAAGACATGGGGAAATATGCCAGACCTGCGAGACGTATTGGAGGGAAAAGCAAAACACGCAAGATTGATCTGCGGATCGCGAGGGCGCGCCACTATGCGAGACGATAACCGTCACGCCAGATACAATAAAAGTAAGTCCGGCCGGGCCGAACACAGCGGACAAGACTCATTTGAGCTGCGTTGCGATATAGCCCAGTACAAAGGCGCCGCACACCCCCTATGCTTCATAGATGAAGTAATGGATCATCAAATCCCAGAGGGTTTCAAACCCGTAAATATGGAATCATACGACGGCACAACAGATCATGCGGTATGGATCGAGGACTTCCTCCTGCACATCCACATGGCCCGTGGTGACGATCTACACGCCATCAAATACCTCCGACTTAAACTCAAAGGACCATCTCGGCATTGGCTCAACAGCCTGCCAGCAGAATCCATTGGCTGTTGGGAGGATCTGGAAGCCGCATTCCTTGACAACTTCCAGGGCACTTATGTGCGACCACCAGATGTCGATGACTTGAGCCACATAATTCAGCAGCCAGAGGAATCGGCCAGGCAATTCTGGACATGGTTCCTAATAAAGAAAAATCAAATCGTCGACTGTCCGGATGCAGAGGCCCTAGCAGCTTTTAAGCACAACATCCGCGACGAGTGGCTCGCCCGGCACCTTGGCCAGGAAAAGCCGAAATCTATGGCAGCCCTGACGACACTCGTGACCCGCTTTTGCGCAGGAGAAGACAGCTGGCTAGCTCGCAGCAATAATATATCAAAGAACCATGGTACTTCAGATACCAAGGATGGCAATGGCAGGTCACATCACAACAAACACAAGCACCGCATTAACAACGATAATACCGAGGATACGGCAATCAATGTCGGATTCAGAGGCTCTAAACCCGGTCAGCGGAAAAAGCCATTCAAAAGAAGCACTCCGGACCCGTCCAGTTTGGACCGTATACTCGATCGCTCGTGTCAAATACACGGCACCCCCGACAAGCCAGCCAACCACACCAACAGGGATTGTTGGGTGTTTAAGCAGGCCGGCAAGTTAAATGCCGAAAACAAAGATAAGGGGTCACATAGCGATGAGGAGGAGGAGCCCCGGCAGCTGAACACCGGAGGACAGAAGAAGTTCCCCCCACAAGTGCGGATGGTGAACATGATATATGCAACCCACATCCCCAAGAGGGAGTGGAAGCGTGCGCTAAGGGACGTATATGCGTTGGAGCCAGTCGCCCCAAAGTTCAACCCATGGTCCTCCTGTCCGATCACCTTCGATCGCAGGGACCACCCCACTAGTATCCGTCATGGCGGATTCGCCACACTGGTCCTAGACCCAATCATTGACGGATTTCACCTCACTGAGTCCTCATGGACGGTGGCAGCAACCTAAACCTGCTTTATCAGGACACAGTGCGCAAAATGGGTATAGACCCCTCAAGGATCAAACCTACAAAAACGACCTTCAAAGGCGTCATACCAGGTATAGAAGCCCATTGCACAGGCTCATTCACACTGGAAGTGGTCTTCGGATCCCCGGATAACTTCCGAAGCGAGGAGTTAATCTTCGATATAGTCCCGTTCCGCAGCGGCTATCATGCACTGCTCGGGCGAACCGCATTTGCGAGATTCAATGCGGTACCGCATTACGCATACCTCAAGTTCAAGATGCTAGGACCTCGGGGGGTCATCACAGTCAATGGAAACACAGAGCACTCTCTCCGCACGGAGGAGCACACTGCAGCCCTCGCAGTAGAAGCGCAAAGCAACCTCTTAAGGCAATCCACCAGTTCGGCGATTCAAGACCCGGACACCTTCAAGCACGCCCAGAGTAATCAGCAACAAGACCGCCTGGCACGTTCCGAGCTCACATAGCAATGTGGCCCCCACCCCACTACCAGCCAAATGGCGAAATCCGTGCCACGCGTACATAATTATGCATTAAAAATACCATGGGCATAGGTGGGGAGGGGGGCACGACTACGGCACGCCCCAAGACGCGGCTCAACCGCACTAGGGGCTTCCTGTTTTGTTATTTTTTCTCTTTCAGGACTTTAATCTCTAGAAACCCCTCCGGCAGTATGGTTGCCGGACACACGATGCAACAACCAAGGAGGCAGAAAGCTACGTCGCACCACGGAACTCCCAGGTGGTCTCTGACAATGAGTGAAATACCTGCTTTAAATACCATTCCTCAGCTTGCCCTTGGAGGGGACATGTCAAATAGTCCTACTTTCTGCTTATCGCACTACTTGTATCATTCTGCTTTACGCACCTTTTTGAATAAACAATGCATAGCACTAGACTATTATCGCATTCTCTATTCCTCTTATATATATATATATGTTCATTCAGGACATTCAGCACCCGTACACTCTGGTACGACCAATACGCCAGGGGCTTAAGTGTACCCCATAATACGCCACGGGCTACTGAGGCAGTCCTAGATTAGGGGGTCTCCAGACAGCCGGACTATATCCTTTGGCCGGACTGTTGGACTATGAAGATACGAGATTGAAGACTTCGTCCCGTGTCCGGATGGGACTCTACTTGGCGTGGAAGGCAAGCTAGGCAATACGGATATGTATATCTCCTCCTTTGTAACCGACCTTGTGTAACCCTAGCCCCCTCAGGTGTCTATATAAACCGGAGGGTTTTAGTTCGTAGGACAACATACAATCATACCATAGGCTAGCTTCTAGGGTTTAGCCTCTCCGATCTCGTGGTAGGTCAACTCTTGTAATACCCATATTATCAAGTATAATCAAGCAGGACGTAGGGTTTTACCTCCATCAAGAGGGCCCGAACCTGGGTAAAACATCGTGTCCCCTGCCTCCTGTTACCATCCGCCTTAGACGCACAGTTCGGGACCCCCTACCCAAGATCCCCGGTTTTGATACCGACAGTAGGGTACCCCTTAGCTACATCCGCCGGGTCTAGATCTGGCACCCAGGCTTTAGAGCGGCTAAGGGCAGTCAGGGCTCCGGCTCTGGCATAGGATCATTTGACCCCTTGAAACCTGGCGGGTAAGATTGACAACTTCTTCAAGACATCGCTCAACCGATTGGGTCCTTGGTTGGCAGGGGAGATGGTGGCAAGTGCTCGTTGAGCGCCAATATACAATTGCTCCACCAAGGTATAAATCGCCTTCAATTTGGTCACACTGTCTTAGCTCAGATTTTTTCTTCGTGGACCTAAGAGTGTTTTTAAACAAAGGCTCAACAGGCGACTTATATTCCGGGTGAAAAGAAGGTATAAGTGATTAATACATATGACTTACCAAAGTTGGCGGAGACCATTTGAGACACCCGGTTCTTTAAGCCGGTGAGCTCCGTGGTAACCTCCTCAAGAGCCGCTTCAGCTGTTTCAGCATGTTGTATTAGCAGCGTCTTTTCTTCGGCCCAGGATTTCTTCTTTGTAGTCAAGCTGGTCTTCAATTTTTCTGTCTCAGAAAGACTCAATTGGAGTTTAGAGTCAACCGTCTTGATTTCTGCCTCTTGATCCGTCTGCCGGGTCTTTGCATCAGTTAATTGGGAGCTCAATTCAGATAGGGCATTCTACGAAACATACACAGGTGTGTTACGGCTTAAAGTACAAGTTATAAGGGTTCAAGTCTCAAGTACTATGCACCGCAATACCACTTGACACTTGGGGGCTAATGTCTGCCAAAGCAATTTTTTATGACTCTTATATTTTTCAAGTCCCAAGTGCTTTACAAAGTAACAGCACTTGGCACTTGGGGGCTAATGCATGATATTCAGAAAGTTTCTCAAGATTAAGCCGGATTGCAATACTGGACTAGTAAAAGACAGTTATGAAATTAAGTACTGGTTCATTTATGATAAATTGAGCTGGTCCTTGGGGACTATAGGTGAAGTTTACACTACTTTGTTGGACTTTCAAAAAGCTTAGAGAGAAAGTATCAACCTATATCATAAAGTCTACAGATCATTCAGGTTCATCATCTGAAGACTTGGGGGCTGGCAGAGTATAAGTGAACCGGAGAACATACCTAATATTTTAGCTGCAATTGCTTGACCATCTCAATTTCCGACTCACGGTTGGAATGAACATGACTGAGATAGCCAGATAGTATGTCACTAGCATTCAGATGAGTGTAGTGAGAGATATCAAAACGCACTTTCTGCTTCTCCAAGGCTTGTTGCTTAGCAGTGTGCCGGGCTAACACAGTGGGGGTCCCCGGTTCAACAAATAGGCTACCAGTAATCAACACGTCAGTATTAGAAGTTGTTGGCAGGTTAGTTGAACTAGATGGTTCAGTGATAGTCGGATTAAGGGTGATCTCATCGGCTGACAACTCAGGAGGATCCAATTGAGTATGAACAGCCGGGTTTTCAGGTGCTTTAGTTTCAGAGGGAGGACTTGGCATGGTCGGCTCAGGTGCAGGAACCTTCGGGTCTTCTGATGGCTTAATCACCTTGGCCTTATTGGATTTGGCTTGGCCTCTAAGAAAAGTTTTATGAGACAATTAGTATAAGAATGCAGTTTTTAAAGATACAGAGGAAAGCTGATTTTTCCTTATCCAGGAGCAGTTTTGAAAGCCGGAAACTGAGTCTCAGATGAGTCACCAGAAGAGCGAGAAACCTCCTGTAAAAGGTAAAATAAAGTCAGTGAGGCAAGGGAATAGATTCATTAATGAAAGCAACAAATGAAGATGAAAGAAACCTCATTCTGGCGCTTTCGAGGAGTTTGTTGTAAAATGGAAGGCGGTTCATCATCGTCATTATTCCGGGCCTGACGGCGCCTTTCATGTTGCTGCTTTTTCAAAAGAAAATGAGGGTCCAAATAAGCCAAAGGGTGCGAAAACCTTACTTTCCAGGTTACCAGTCGAAGTTTCTGTCTTGGCAAATGGGCTGAGTCGGAGGAAATAGTTACCTCTTCTTCTACGGCCTGGCTGGCCCCCGTGTCGTCCTGGCAATAGTCAGTGTCAATAAGGTTATTAAAAAACTGGCCAAGGGAGTCAAGGGCTACCTCTGACTCAGTATCATCGTCAAGCTTTAACAGGTCCGAAGCAGTGCTCCTTTTCTTCTTGGACCTCCGGGTCGTCTTCCTCGCGGCTATGGCGGTGGCTCTAGCCTTCTTGGCAGCTTCATGGTCATACTTGGCTTTCCAGAAGTCGGATTTGGCCTGTAAACAAATAAACATGATAAAAGGTCATGCAAGTATTTAAAACTACTGAGGAAAACACAAAAAGAGAAAGAGGTCAGGGGTTTTTCACCTCTGGTGTTGGGTTATGTTTGCAGAAGGGGTTTAACCCAACCTTACTGCAGTCCTCATATTTACCGTTCACAAGGATGGTTGAGATTGCAACAATGTCTTCTTCAGTTAGTTGTACAGAATTATGACGTGGAGAGTCATTTGGGCCTCCACCATACTCATACATCAATTTAGATCGGCGGCTTAGAGGGATGACCCGCCACGAGATCCAACAACAGATCAAGTCAACTCCGGTTAAGCCATTCCCCAATAAGGCATTTTTACTTTTAATAGATGGAATAAGCTTCTTACGTTCAGCAGCAGTAAGTTTATCAGGGAGCACAAACTTGGAATCCAGACGCTCCGCGTGATAACCCGGCAGTGGTTTTTCATTGGCTGGAGACGTATCTTGGCAATAGAACCAGGTCTGATTCCAATCTTTGGGATGACTCGGTAAGACTATTAAGGGAAAGACGGCACCCTGTCGGTGCTGAATTGAGATTCCACCGAGTTCCAAGCTAGGGCCATTGGTACACTCATTCTAGCGGTTCAGATAAAAGTACTCTCTGAAGAGTTCCATAGTCGGCTCTTCTTGAAGATACACCTGACAGAGAACTTGAAAATTGCAGATGTTGGATATGGAATTGGGTCCAAGATCTTGAGGGTGAAGTTTGAAAAAATGAAGAACGTCTCTGAAGAACTTTGAGCTGGGTGGTGAAAAACCCTGATTCATGTGGTCAGTGAAGACAATAACTTCACCGTCTTTGGGATTAGGCCGTTCCTCGTCCGGGTCAGGAGCACGATAAGACATAAAGTTTTTCTCTGGCAAAAATCCAATGGTGACAAACTCTTTCAAGTTATCCTCAGTTACTGTGGAGGGGACCCAGTTGCAGATTGTCGGTGCTTTTGAAGGCATGATGAAAAAGGGGAAGCTGAAAAGAAAGTAATTTGCCGGTTCAATTTATTTGATGAAATTACAGGTTCATGATCATGATACAGATGAATCATAGCGGCTTAAAGAAGGGCTAATAACATATAAAGGAAACCCGGAGTCATAAGACGCCATGAATAAAGATATTCAAAGGATGCTAGAAACATAAAATGGCTAAGTGTTGGCACAAACAAGTTTACTAAGTTGTCATTTTATTTTGGATCAAATGGCCGTTCCGAAAAGAAAATATTCTAGACCTGGAAATCTAGTACAGATGAGTTCGTGAGTTATAATGAGGCATCTGTACAGAAAAAAGGGGTCTACTGGTATAAAAAATGGACGCAAAACAACTACCGCACGAGTTATGTGTTCCTTTTTGGATCAGAAGAGGCTGCGGAGGAAGAACTACAAGAAGATCCGTGATGAACAGCAAAGAACACCGATGAACTCACAACCCTAATACAGATCTAAGTGCGTGAAAAAGAAGGAACTTACGAAGTGCAGATCTACTACAAAGAGTCACCGCGGTTCTCTGGACAAGGTCAGGGTGATGCAGCGACCGACATTGAGGGCAACAGTGAGTGCTACGGCAGCGGCGGAGCTCGAGAGGAAGAGAGGTAGCGAGAAGATGGAAGGAAGAAGAAGAAAGAAGAAGGATCGGCCAAGCCTATTTATAAGGGGATAAGTGAACAGGCAGGCGTGAAAATTGAGGAAGACCAAAATAATGAATATCCAGCTAAACGGACGCCTCGATTCTCGGAAGACATTAAAAGATAAAGATCCATTGAAGATTACGTCATAGCAGGCTTTCGTGTTTTAAGAAGATGACGTCATGGCGGGTTACAAAGTTTTTACAGAGAGAGGAAGATGGATTTCGTCTAAGTGTTGAAGATTGACAAAGAACAAATTCCGAGTCAACCTGGGGCCTACTGTTTGGGATATAGCTACCAGGTATGACCCGCCCAGGAGGTGCCGGATCAACCCCAATGGAAAGTTACGAGAAGAAGCTCGGTAAATGTTCAAGGTGATAGTTTATTAAGACTTGTAGGAGGCCTAAGCCTAGAGGTGGCTTAAGGCCCAATATTGTGCACCGCCATATGTAGAGAAAGACTTGTAAAGAAAGGCATATAAAAGAAGTCACCGAGCCGGACACGTTTTATGAGCCGGCCGGGACACTGTAGGCCGCCAGGCGTCAACCCGTTTATATAAGGGGACGACCCGGCGGCGGCTTAGGACGAAAAACAACAACTCGAAGCCAGGCAAAGCAGATTCGCTCCCTGATCATCGAAACCCCAGCAATTCCAACACAACTAGACATAGGCTTTTACCTTCATCGTAAGGGGCCGAACTAGTATAAACCTCTCGTGTCCTTTGTCCCGATTAACCCCTTTAAGCTTCCTAGTTGCGATGGCCCTACGACTAAGTCTTTTTGCTAGGACATCTGCCCTGACAATTCCACGACAAAAGCATTACTCTGTTCTTATGAACTTAATACTCTAGATGCATGCTGGATAGCGGTCGATGTGTGGAGTAATAGTAGTACATGCAGAATCGTTTCGTTCTACTTGTCTCGGACATGATGCCTATATACATGATCATACCTAGATATTCTCATAACTATGCTCAATTCTATCAATTGCTCGACAGTAATTCATCTACCCACCGTAATACTTATGCTCTTGAGAGAAGCCACTAGTGAAACCTATGGCCCCCAGGTCTATTTTTCATCATATTAATCTTCCAATACTTAGTTATTTCCTTTGCCATTTATTTTACTTTGCATCTTAATTTCTCTTTATCATAAAAATACCAAAATTATTATCTTATCAGATCTCACTCTCGTAAGTGACCGTGAAGGGCTTGACAACCCCTTTATCGCGTTGGTTGCGAGGTTCTTATTTGTTTGTGTAGGTGCGTGGGACTTGAGCGTGATCTCCTACTGGATTGATACCTTGGTTATCAAAAACTTAGGGAAATACTTATGCTACTTTGTGCATCACCCTTTCCTCTTCAAGGGAAAACCAACGCAGTGCTCAAGAGGTAGCAAGAAGGATTTTTGGCGCCGTTGCCGGGGAGATTCGCGCTAAGTTAAGTCAAGATTTGACTCCCGACAATGAGTTATTTATGGCGCCATTGTCAAGTCAAGACGTACCAAGTACCCATCACAAACTCTTATCCCTCGCATTACATTATTTGCCATTTGCCTCTCGTTTTCCTCTCCCCCACTCCACCCTTGCCGTTTTATTCGCCCTCTCTTTTCCGTTGGTCACTTTCTTGCTTGCCTTGTCATTATGGCTAGTCCTCTATCTTCTCCGTTGTCTCCCGAGAATGAAGTTCTTAATTTTAAACAAAGGGAGGGAGAAAATCTAAAAGACGCCTGGTATAGAATTTGCAATGCTGAAAATAGATCTACCAGGAAGCAATATACTCCCGTTCTTCTCCGCAATTTTTATGTAGGTGCTACTCCTTGGTACAGATATATTCTTGATACCATTACCGGAGGGAATTTCTTGGGTAGCCATACTGTTGATTCTTATAATTCTATGATAGATTTGTTTGGCTCACCACCTCTTTTGGTTAATGGAACTATGATAACTTTGGAACATGTGGTGCAAAGGCTTGAAATTATTGAGAATAAAGTTGCTACTGTAGAGTTGATTGAGAATTTGGATAAAAAGATCCACAACCAAATTACCCAATATGGATCTAAGGTGGGAGTTACTCTGAAAAAATTGAAGGAAAAAGAAACCCATAGTTAATGAAAGAATAGATCAAGATTCTACTAGAATCGATAAACTTGAGGGAATTATCACCAACTTGGGGTCCGCTTTTTCTTCCATTAAAAATACTCCAAATCCTCCTACTAAAATTTCCAAGCTTGTTTATGTTCCTAAAAATAAGGGTGAATCGTCTAGTAAGGAAAATGTGGATTTAAAATCAATAAGTGTTCATCCCAATCTTTTTGCTATCATTAAGGAACCATTTGCTACAAATGATTTTCTTGTTTTTGTGCCTAGGATTTTGATAATTAACAAAAAGAAATAAACTCCTAAGAGTTATAGGTGTATCATTGAAGGATTGCATACCAAAGATGGCAATACCTAGATCTATCTTCGCTTTTATGCCTAGCTAGGGGCGTTAACCGATAGCGCTTGTTGGGAGGCAACCCAACTTTATTTTTATTCCTTGATTTTTGCTCCATTTTAGTGATAAATAATTTATCTAGCCTCTGTTTTGGTTGTGTTTTTGTGTTTAATTAGCGTTTGTGCCAAGTAGAACCGTTGGGAAGACTTGGGGAAAGTCCTTTTGATCTTGCTGTAAAAAACAGAAACTTTAGCGCTCACGAGAATCGCTGCCATTTTTATTTGGAAGGTGCTATTTATTTAATTATTTTTGCAGATGATTAATAGATAAATTCCTCACGTGCAGAAATTTATTTTAGAATTTTTAGGGTTCCAGAAGTTGCGTTAGCTACAGATTACTACAGACTGTTCTATTTTTGACATATTCTGTTTTTCGTGTGTTGTTTGCTTATTTTGATGAATCTATGGCTAGTAAAAGAGTTTATAAACTATAGAGAAGTAGGAATACAGTATGTTTAACACCAATATAAATAAAGAATGATTTCATTACAGAACCTTGAAGTGGTGTTTTGTTTTGTTTCGCTAACGGAGCTCACGAGATTTTCTATTTTGAGTTTTGTGTTGTGAAGTTTTCAAGTTTTGGGTAAAGATTTGATGGGTTATGGAACAAAGAGTGGAAAGATCCTAAGCTTTGGGATGCCCATGGCACCCCAAGGTAAAATTAAAGGACACCAAAAAGCCTAAGCTTGGGGATGCCCCGGAAGGCATCCCCTCTTTCGTCTTCGTCTATCGGTAACTTTACTTGGAGCTATATTTTTATTCACCACATGATATGTGTTTTTCTTGGAGCTTGTATGATTTGAGTCTTTCCTTTTTAGTTTACCACAATCATCCTTGCTGTACACACCTTTTTAGAGAGACTCACATGATTTGAAATTTATCAGAATACTCTATGTGCTTCACTTATATCTTTTGAGCTATATAGTTTTTGCTCTAGTGCTTCACTTATATCTTTTAGAGCACGGTGGTGGATTTGTTTTATAGAAACTATTGTTCTCTCATGCTTCACTTATATTATTTTGAGAGTCCTTTAGAACAACATGGAAATTTGCTATAATATAAAAACTTTCATAGAAGTGCATTGAATACTATGAGAAGTTTGATACTTGATAATTGTTTTGAGATATGGAGATGGTGATATTAGAGTCATGCTAGTTGCGTAGTTGTGAATTTGAGAAATACTTGTGTTGAAGTTTGTGATTCCCGTAGCATGCACGTATGGTGAACCGTTATGTGATGAAGTTGGAGCATGATTTATTTATTGATTGTCTTCCTTATGAGTGGCGGTCGGGGACGAGCGATGGTCTTTCCCTACCAATCTATCCCCCTAGGAGCATGCGCGTAATACTTTGTTTCGATAACTAATAGATTTTTGCAATAAGTATGTGAGTTCTTTATGACTAATGTTGAGTCCATGGATTATACGCACTCTCACCCTTCCACCATTGCTAGCCTCTCTAGTACCACACACTTTTCGCCGATACCATAAACCCACCATATACCTTCCTCAAAACAGCCACCATACCTACCTATTATGGCATTTCCATAGCCATTCCAAGATATATTGCCATGCAACTTTCCACTGTTCCGTTATAATGACATGCTTCATCATTGTCATATTGCTTGCATGATCATGTAGTCGACAGCGTATTTGCAGCAAAGCAACCGTTCATAATTCTTCATACATGTCACTGATACGTCCATTTTGCATCATGCTTTTATATCAATATTTATTGCATTATGGGCTGTTATTACACATTATGTCACAATACTTATGCTTATTCTCTCTTATTTTACAAGGTATACATAAAGAGGGAGAATGCCGGCAGCTGGGATTCTGGCTGGAAAAGGAGCAAATATTAGAGACCTATTCTGCACAGCTCCAAAAGTCCTGGAACTTCACGGATGATGTTTTCCAAATATATAAAAAACATTGAGCGCAAGAACTTCACCAGGGGGGGCCACACCTTGCCCACGAGGGTGGGGGCGCGCCCTACCCCCCTGGATGCGCCCCCCTACCTCGTGGGCCCCTGGTGGCCCTCCGGTGACCATCTTCTGCTCTATGGACTCTTTCGATGGGAAAAAAATCATAAGCCATCTTCTCGGACGAAACTCCGCCGCCACGAGGCGGAACCTTGGCGGAACCAATCTAGGGTTCTGGCGGGGCTGTTCTGCCGGGGAAACTTCCCTCCCGGAGGGGGAAATCATTGCCATCGTCATCACCAACGCTCCTCTCATCAGGAGAGGGAAATCTCCATCAACATCTTCATCAGCACCATCTCATCTCAAAACCCTAGTTCATCTCTTGTATCCAATTCTTGTCTCCAAGTCCGGGATTGGTGCTAGTAGGTTGCTAGTAGTGTTAATTACTCCTTGTAGTTGATGCTAGTTGGTTTAATTGGTGGAAGATCATATGTTTAGATCCTATATGCACATTAATACCCCTCTGATTATGAACATGTTTATGCTTTCTGAGTAGTTACTTTTGTTCCTGAGGACATGGGAGAAGTCTTGCTATTAGTAGTCATGTGAATTTGGTATTCGTTCGATATTTTGATGAGATGTATGTTGTCTCTCCTCTAGTGGTGTTATGTGAATGTCGACTACATGACACTTCACCATTATTTGGGCCTAGAGGAAGGCATTGGGAAGTAATAAGTAGAAGATGGGTTGCTAGAGTGACAGAAGCTTAAACCCTAGTTTATGCGTTGCTTCGTAAGGGGCTGATTTGGATCCATATGTTTCATGCTATGGTTAGGTTTACCTTAATACTTTTGTTGTATTTGTGGATGCTTGCAATAGAGGTTAATCATAAGTGGGATGCTTGTCCAAGTAAGGGCAGCACCCAAGCACCGGTCCACCCACATACCAAATTATCAAAGTACCGAACGCAAATTATATGAACATGATGAAAACTAGCTTGACGATATTCCCATGTGTCCTCGGGAGCGCTTTACACCATATAAGAGTTTGTCCAGGCTTGTCCTTTGCTACAAAAAGGATTGGGCCACCTTGCTGCACCTTATTTACTTTTGTTACTTGTTGCTCGTTACAAATTATCCTATCACAAAACTATATGTTACCACTTATTTTAGTACTTGCAGAGAATACCTTGCTGGAAACCGCTTATCATTTCCTTCTGCTCCTCGTTGGGTTCGACACCCTTACTTATCAAAAGGACTACGATAGATCCCCTATACTTGTGGGTCATCAGTCACTCATGCATCATTGCACATCCCGGTACACCGCCGGAGGCATTCACATAGAGTCATATTTTGTTCTAAGTATTGAGTTGTAATTCTTGAGTTGTAAGTAAAAGTGTCGGGGGTTGGGTGCGACATATGCCAAAGGATGGCTTATCATGGTGGGGGCGAGTAGAACGTCGCCGGTGCCTGGAAACGGGATGAGGCGTAGACATGCACGCCGACGAATCTTACCCAGCTTCAGGGCTCTCCGGGGAGATAATACCCCTACTGCTGCTCTACGGGGTCTCCGCATGATCACTATGGCAAAGTGTTTACACGATTGCTCCCTGAGATGTTTCCTGGAGGTAGGAGAGGGCAAGGCTAGCTCTCTCCCTCCTATATGATCTGGTCTAGAGCTAATGGATTCCAACCCTTTGCATGGGTGCCCTGGGGGGTTTATATAGGCCTACCCACCAGGGGTACAATGGTAATTCGGCTGGACGCGGGCCTAGCCGTCAGTGCCTCCGGCCTCCGTCTTCTCCGCCGACTGTTGGGGCCCGCTGACTGGTGGGCCCCGCCGACTGGCTAGGTATGGAGCCGACAGGCCGCGTCCGCCGCGGGCGGGTCTTGCCGGTTGCTGATTACTGTAGCCGTGCTTCTGATGACACGGGCTTGGTCATGGAGTCGTGGTAACAGCCCCGCCGCCTGGCGGGCGATCACTATTGCCACTCTCTGTCACATCTGATTAATGGCGCGTGGGCCCCGAGGGAGGGTCTGGCTGAGTCTCGAGGGCCGACTGGTGGCACACTTGCCGTCCCCTGGGGTCCCACTGGCTGATGGGACCCGCCGCCCCAGGGTCGTACAGACAAGCCGTCGTGGGCGCAAGATTCGGTCCTTCGGCGCTAATGTCAGGGCCAGCACGGCAACAGTGCCACGCCGCACGGAGATCTCTCCGGGTACAGCGTGTTGTAGCCATGCCTGCCCCTGATAAGGGGCGGGAGCGGGCTTTACTGTAGCCACTCCCCGGTCCTGTCCCTCCCGATGAGGATATGGGGTTTGTTGGAGTCGCGGGCCGACTCCCCAAAGCCGGCTTCTCTGGAAGTCGCCAGTCAGGAGTCGGCTTATCCTGAAGTCATCCCCGGGACTCGGCCGCGAGTGGGCAGTTGGTCGCCTTGCCGCCGAGTTCTCAGAAGGCGGCTCTTCATCCTGGGGTCTTGAGGAGTGCAGCCTGCCCGGATGTCTTGAAAGGTTCTGGGGCTCGGGTTAGCCTACCCGTGGCCCACATCTCCGACAAAAATAGGTGTGATGATCATCATTATTAGAGCATTGTCCCAAGTGAGGAAAGGATGATGGAGACTATGATTCCCCCACAAGTCGGGATGAGACTCCGGACGAAAAAAAAGGAAAGAGGCCAAAAAAAGAAAGAAGGCCCAAATAAAAAATGAGAGAAAAAGAGAGAAGGGACAATGCTACTATCCTTTTTCCACACTTGTGCTTCAAAGTAGCAGTATGTTCTTCATATAGACAGTCTCCTATGATATCACTTTCATATACTAGTGGGAATTTTTCATTATAGAACTTGGCTTGTATATTCCAATGATGGGCTTCCTCAAAATGCCCTAGGTCTTCGTGAGCAAGCAAGTTGGATGCACACCCACTTAGTTTCTTTTGTTGAGCTTTCATATACTTATAGCTCTAGTGCATCCGTTGCATGGCAATCCCTACTCACTCACATTGATATCTATTGATGGGCATCTCCATAGCCCGTTGATACGCCTAGTTGATGTGAGACTATCTTCTCCTTTTTGTCTTCTCCACAACCACCATTCTATTCCACCATAGTGCTATATCCATGGCTCACGCTCATATATTGCGTGAAGATTGAAAACGTTTGAGAACATCAAAAGTATGAAACAATTGCTTGGCTTGTCATCGGGGTTGTGCATGATTTAAATATTTTGTGTGGTGAAGATAGAGCATAGCCAAACTATATGATTTTGTAGGGATAACTTTCTTTGGCCATGTTATTTTGAGAAGACATAATTGCTTAGTTAGTATGCTTGAAGTATTATTATTTTATGTCAATATTAAACTTTTATCTTGAATCTTTCGGATCTGAACATTCATGCCACAATAAAGAAAAATTACATTGAGAAATATGTTAGAAAGCATTCCACATCAAAAATTCTTCTTTTATCATTTAACTACTCGAGGACGAGCAGGAATTAAGTTTGGGGATGCTTGATACGTCTCCAACGTATCTATAATTTTTGATTGCTCCATGCTATTATATTATCTATTTTGGATGTCAATGGGATTTATTTTACACTTTTATATCATTTTTGGGACTAACCTACTAACCGGAGGCCCAGCCCAAATTGTTGTTTTTCCCCCTATTTTAGGGTTTCGTCGGAAAGGAATATCAAACGGAGTCCAAACGGAATGAAACCTTCGGGAAACAACAGAGGAAGCCACGAGGCAGGGGGAGCGCCTACCCCCCTGGACGTGCCCTCCACCCTCATGGGCCCCCCATTGCTCCACCGATGTACTTCTTCCATCTATATATATCCACGTACCCCCAAACATCCAGGAGCACCACGAAAACCTAATTCCACCACCGCAACCTTATGTACACGAGAGATCCCATCTCGGGGCCTTTTCCGGAGCTCCGCCGGAGGGGGCATTGATCACGGAGGGCCTCTACATCAACTCCATGGCCTCTCCGGTGATGTGTGAGTAGTTTACTTCAGACCTACGGGTCCATAGTTATTAGCTAGATGGCTTTTTCTCTCTCTTTGGATCTCAATACAAAGTTCACCTCTATCTTCTTGGAGATCTATTCGATGTAATCTTCTTTTGCGGTGTGTTTGTCGAGATCCGATGAATTGTGGGTTTATGATCCAGATTATCTATGAACAATACTTGATTCTCCTCTGAATTCTTTTATGTATGATTGGTTTATCTTTGCAAGTCTCTTCGAATTATCAGTTTGGTTTGGCCTACTAGATTGATCTTTCTTGCAATGGGAGTTCTTAGCTTTGGGTTCAATCTTGCGGTGCTCGATCCCAGTGACAGAAAGGGAACCGACACGTATTGTATTTTTGCCATCGAGGATAAAAAGATGGGGTTTATATCATATTGCATGAGTTTATCCCTCTACATCATGTCATCTTCCTTAAAGCATTACTCTGTTCTTATGAACTTAATACTCTAGATGCATGGTGGATAGCAGTCAATGTGTGTAGTAATAGTAGTAGATGCATAATCGTTTCGGTCTACTTGTCTCGGACATGATGCCTATATACATGATCATACCTAGATATTCTCATAACTATGCTCAATTCTATCAATTGCTCGACAGTAATTCGTTTACCCACCGTAATACTTATGCTCTTGAGAGAAGCCACTAGTGAAAACTATGGCCCCGGGGTCTATATTTCATCATATTAATCTTCCAATACTTAGTTATTTCCTTTGCCGTTTGTTTTACTTTGCATCTTTATTTCTCTTTATCATAAAAATACCGAAAATATTATCTTACCATATCTATCAGATCTCACTCTCGTAAGTGGCCGTGAAGGGCTTGACAACCCCTTTATCGTGTTGGTTGCGAGGTTCTTATTTGTTTGTGTAGGTGCGTGGGACTTGAGCGTGATCTCCTACTGGATTGATACCTTGGTTCTCAAAAACTGAGGGAAATACTTATGCTACTTTGCCGCATCACCCTTTTCTCTTCAAGGGAAAACCAACGCAGTGCTCAAGAGGTAGCACCGTTCCATTTATTATGACACGCATCATCATTGTCATATTGCTTTGCATGATCATGTAGTTGACATCGTATTTGTGGCAAGGCCACCATGCTTAATTTTTCATGCATGTCACTCTTGATTCATCGCAGTCCCGGTACACCGCCGGAGGCATTCACATAGAGTCATATTTTGTTCTAAGTATCGAGTTGTAATTCTTGAGTTTTAAGAAAATAAAAGTGTGATGATCATCATTAGAGCGTTGTCCCATGTGAGGAAAGGATGATAGAGGCTATGATTCCCCCACAAGTCGGGATGAGACTCCGGACGAAAAAAAGAGGCTATAAAAAACAAGAAAAGAATGCCCAAACAAAAAAGAGAGAAAAAGAGAGAAGGGACAATGTTATTATCCTTTTTCCACACTTGTGCTTCAAAGTAGCACCATGATCTTCATGATAGAGAGTCTCTTATTTTGTCACTTTCATATACTAGTGGGAATTTTTCATTATAGAACTTGGCTTGTATATTCCAATGACGGGCTTCCTCAAATGCCCTAGGTCTTCGTGAGCAAGCGAGTTGGATGCACACCCACTTAGTTTCTTTGATGAGCTTTCATATATTTATAGCTCTAGTGCATTCGTTGCATGGCAATCCCTACTCCTTGCATTGACATCAATCGGTGGGAATCTCCATAGCCCATTGATTAGCCGCGTCAATGTGAGACTTTCTCCCTTTTGTATTCTCACACAACCTCAATCATCATATTCTATTCCACCCATAGTGCTATGTCCATGGCTCGCGCTCATATATTGCATAAAAGTTGAAAGAGTTTGAAAAGGCTAAGTATGAAACAATTGCTTGGCTTGTCATCGTGGTTGTGCATGATGAGAGCATTTTGTGTGACGAAAATGAAGCATGGCCAAACTATATGACTTTGTAGGGATAAGTTTTTCTTTGGCTATGGTATTTTGATAAGACATAATTGCTTGATTAGCATACTTGGAGTATTACAATTTTTATGTCAACAATAAACTTTTATCTTGAATCTTTCGGATCTGAGCATTCATGCCACAATAGAGAAAAATACATTAAAGAGTATTCTAGAAAGCATTCCACATCAAAAGTTCTGTTTTTATCATTTACCTACTTGAGGATGAGCAGGAATTAAGCTTGGGGATGCTGATACGTCTCCAATGTATCTATAATTTTTGATTGGTCCATGCTTTTATATTATCTGCTTTGGATGTTATTGGGCTTTATTTTACACTTTTATATTATTTTTAGGACTAACCTATTAACCCAAGGCCCAGTGCAAATTGTTGTTTTTTTGCCTATTTCAATGTTTCGCAGAAAAGGAATATCAAACGGAGTCCAAACGGAATGAAACCTTCGGGAGCATAATTTTTGGAACAAACGTGATCCAGAGGACTTGGAGTGGACGTCAAGCAACCAACGAGGTGGCCACGAGGCAGGGGGCGCGCCTACCCCCCTGGGCGCGCCCTCCCCCCTTATGGGCCCCTCGTGGCTCAACCGACCTACTTCTTCCTCCTATATATGTTCATATACCCCGAAAACATCCAGGAGCACCACGAAACCCTATTTCCGCCGTCGCAACCTTCTGTACCCAAGAGATCCCATCTTGGGGCCTTTTCTAGAGCTCCGCCAGAGGGGGCATTGATCACGGAGGGCCTCTACATCAACTTCATGGCCCCTTCGATGATGTGTGAGTAGTTTACTTCAGACCTTCGGGTCCATAGTTATTAGCTAGATGGCTTCTTCTCTCTCTTTGGATCTCAATACAAAGTTCTCCTCGATTCTCTTGGAGATCTATTCGATGTAATCTTCTTTTGTGGTGTGTTTGTCGAGATTCGATGAATTATGGGTTTATGATCAAGATTATCTATGAACAATATTTGAATCTTCTCTGAATTCTTTTATGTATGATTGGTTATCTTTGCAAGTCTCTTCGAATTATCAGTTTGGTTTGGCCTACTAGATTGATCTTTCTTGCAATGGGAGAAGTGCTTAGCTTTGGGTTCAATCTTGCGGTGCTCGATCCCAGTGACAGTAGGGGAAATGACACGTATTGTATTGTTGCCATCGAGGATAAAAAGATGGGGTTTATATCATATTGCATGAGTTTATCCCTCTACATCATGTCATCTTGCTTAAAGCGTTACTCCGTTCTTATGAACTTAATACTCTAGATGCATGCTGGATAGCGGTCGATGTGTGGAGTAATAGTAGTAGACGCAGGCAGGAGTCGGTCTACTTGTCACGGACGTGATGCCTATATACATGATCATACCTAGATATTCTCATAACTATGCTCAATTCTATCAATTGCTCGACAGTAATTTGTTCACCCACGGTAATACTTATGTTATCTTGAGAGAAGCCACTAGTGAAACCTATGGCCCCCGGGTCTATTTTCCATTATACAAGTTTCCAATCTATTTTATTTTGCAATCTTTACTTTCAATTTATATCATAAAAATACCAAAAATATTTATCTTATTATTATTATCTCTATCAGATCTCACTCTTGCAAGTGGCCATGAAGGGATTAACAACCCGTTTATCGCGTTGGTTGTGAGGCTCTTATTTGTTTGTGTAGGTATAAGGTGACTCGCGCATGGTCTCCTACTGGATTGATACCTTGGTTCTCAAAAACTGAGGGAAATACTTACGCTGCTTTGCTGCATCACCCTTTCCTCTTCAAGGGAAAACCAAGACATGCTCAAGAGGTAGCAGCCCCCGCGATCCCTAGATTGATCTGGTCTGACTTGCTCTATTGTCCAGGTCTTGCCGCAGGTCATATGTATATCCTCGAGTTGTTATGTCTCTACCTTTATGGCGAGGTAGTATGGGCTGGTGTTCGGTTTAGTTACCATTTTATCCCGGCCACGAGGTGGTCGGTCAGCCGCATTACGCGCTAATGGCGCGGGCTCGAGGGCCTCATCGTCAAATTGGGGTAGCAGTTTACGCTTCGGGTAACTTTTGATTGGGCGCTCGAGGCCGTATTCCTCGACTGCCATGACATTAGTCCACCTATCGTTGAGCAGATCTTGATCAGCTTGAAGCTGCTGCTGCTTGTTTCTCAGGCTCCTTGTAGTGGCAATTAGTCGGTGCTGAAAGCGCTCCTGCTCGAGAGGTTCCTCAGGCATGATAAAGTCTTCGTCGCCGAGGCTCACCTCATCCTTAGAGAGTGGAAGGTAATCACTGTCCTCCGAGTCTTCGTTTGCGGCCTGTTCATCAGGGCTAACTTGCCCATCCTCCCGATCATCATGTTCAGAGTTTTGCTCGAAGGGGTTTTATTGGTCTTCGGCATCGTCCGGAGTATTGTTGTCTCTCGTGTCGTTATTGCTGTCTTTGTTGCGGCGTGATTTAGAGCGGCGTCGTTGGTGTTTTGGTTGTATCTCGGGAGGTTTATCCTCTACTGGATTTTTCTCATTATCGCCGTCACCCTCCTTGGGTGTATCCACCATGTACACACCATACGAAGAGGTGGCCGTCTAGCGTCTGATGAACGGCGGGTTTTGGGCCTGCTCTTCTCCGGCATCGTCGTCCATACCGTCAATGTCTTCGGAGTCGTAATCGAGCATGTCAGTTAAGTCCTCGATAGTGGCAATGAAGTGGGTGGTGGGTGGGACGTAAAATTCCTCGTTCTCAGCCCCTAGTCCAGGCTGGGCGTAGTTTGGACATTGATCCTTCGTAATGACGAGGGATCACATCAAGTCTAGAGCCTCACTTAAAGGCGGGGTTTCGCCAGGGAGAAGAGAATCCGTGGAGTACGGCGAGAAGGGGATTCCTTGGCCGAGCTCACATGATGTAGACTCTGAGAACTCGGAGCCAGTGTCCGGGGAAGAGTCTGGCTTTGTGGTGGTTGCCAGCGACACTGCTTCCTTCGGCTCTCCTGTACTGGGCTTAGTGGCCACAAATAGTCCGGCGGGTTTAGAAATCCCGTCTTTGGACCTGGCGACGCACTCCGGCTCTAAGGCCAGAGCGGAGGTTGGGGTCGTGAATCCTTGGAAGATCAAGTCTCCTCGGATGTCAGCGACATAATCCAAGTTTCCAAAACTAATCTGGTGACCTGGGGCGTAGCTGTCGATCTGCTTTAGATGGCCAAACAAGTTGGCCCGCAATGCGAAGCTGTCGAATACAAAGATCTGACCGGGGAGGAAAACCTCCCCCAGGGAAGCATTGTTGTAGATGATTGATGGAGCCATCGAACGTTCTGGTGATGACGCAGCGGAACTCTCAATGAAAGCACCAATGTCAGTGTCAAAACCGGCGGATCTCGGGTAGGGGGTCCCGAACTATGCGTCTAGGGTCGATGGTAACATGAGACAGGGGACACAATGTTTACCCAGGTTCGAGCCCTCTTGATGGAGGTAATACCCTACATCCTGCTTGATTGATCTTGATGAATATGATAATTACAACAGTTGATCTACCACAAGATCGTAATGGCTAAACCCTAGATGTCTAGCCTGTATGATTGTGATTGTCTCTACGGACTAAACCCTCCGGTTTATATATACACCGGAGGGGGCTAGGGTTGTACAAGGTCGGTTTACAAAGGAAGGAATCTACATATCCGAATGCCAAGGTTGCCATCCACGCAAAGGAGAGTCCCATACGGACACGGGGAGAAATCTTCTTGTATCTTCATAGCTCATTAGTCCGGCCCATGTTACATAGTCCAGACGCCCGTGGACCCCTTAATCCAGGACTCCCTCAATGGACAAGACCCATCTGTTAGCTTAGCATAATGATCGTTAAGTTTTATTGCTATTGCTTTCTTCATGACTTATACATATTCCTTTGACTATGAGATTATGCAACTCCCGAATAATGGAGGAATACCTTGTGTGCTATCAAACGTCACAACGTAACTGGGAGATTATAAATATGCTCTACAAGTATCTTCGAAGGTGTTTGTTGGGTTGGCATAGATCAAGATTAGGATTTGTCACTCCGGGTATCGGAGATGTATCTCTGGGCCCTCTTGGTAATGCACATCATAATAAGCCTTGCAAGCAATGTGACTAATGAGTTAGTTACGGGATGATGCATTATGGAACGAGTAAAGAGACTTGTCGGTAACGAGATTGAACTAGGTATGAAGATACCCACGATCGAATCTCGGGCAAGTAACATACCGATGACAAAGGGGATACCATATGTTGTCATTACGGTACGACCAATAAAGATCTTCGTAGAATATGTGGGAACCAATATGAGTATCCATGTTCCGCTGTTGGTTATTGACCGGAGAGGTGTCTCGGTCATGTCTACATAGTTCTCGAACCCGCAGGGTCCGCACGCTTAACGTTCGATGACGATTTTGTATTATATGAGTTATGTGATTTGGTGACCGAATATTGTTCGGAGTCCCGGATGAGATCACAGACATGACGAGGAGTCTCTAAATGGTCGAGAGGTAAAGTTTCATATATTGGACGATGATATTCGGACATCGGAAGTGTTCCGGGGGTACCGGGTGCATATCGGGTCACCAGAAGGGGTTTCGGGCATCCCCCGACAACTACATGGGCCTTAATGGGCCAAGAGGGGGCCAGACCAGCCCCTAAAGGGCTGGTCCACCCCTCCCATATGGGCTGGCAAAATTGGAGTAGAAAAGGGGAAGGAGGAAAGGAAAAAAAGGAATAGGATTCCCCCTTCCCTCTCTTCCCTTCCTACTCCGAATAGGAATAGGAAAGGGGGAGGCCGAATTGGGAGGACCCCAAGTAGGATTCCTCCTACTTGGGGCGCCACCTTGGCTGCCTCTCCTCCCCTCCAACCTATATATATGAAGGGGGCACCGCTATAACACACAACAAACATTGTTAGCCGTGTGCGGCGCCCCCTCCACAATTTACGCCTCCGATCATATTCAAGTGCTTAGGCGAAGCCCTCGCGGATCACTCCACCATCACCGTCACCATGCCGTCATGTTGACTCATATGTCTCCGTCGTATCAACTATTCCAAACACTTTTTCCCCTGTTTTGGACTCTAACTTGCATGATTTGAATGGAACTAACCAGGACTGACGCTGTTTTCAGCAGAATTGCCATGGTGTTATTTTTGTGCAGAAATAAAAGTTCTCGGAATGACCTAAAAATCAACGGAGATTATTTTTGGAATTAATAAAAAATATTGGCGGAAGAATCAAGGCCAGGGGCCCACACCCTGTCCACGAGGGTGGGGGCGCGCCCCCTGCCTCGTGGGCCCCCTGGTGCTCCACCGACCTCAACTCCAACTCCATATATTCGTGTTCGGGGAGAAAAAACAGAGAGAAGGATTCATCACGTTTTACGATATGGAGCCGCCGCCAAGCCCTAAACTCTCTCGAGAGGGCTGATCTAGAGTCCATTCGGGGCTCCAGAGAGGGGAATCCGTCGCCATCGTCGTCATCAACCTTCCTCCATCACCAATTCCATGATGCTCACCGCCGTGCGTGAGTAATTCCACCGTAGGCTTGCTGGACAGTGATGGGTTGGATGAGATTTATCATGTAATCGAGTTAGTTTTGTTAGGGTTTGATCCCTAGTATCCACTATGTTCTGAGATTGATGTTGCTATGACTTTGCTATGCTTAATGCTTGTCACTAGGGCCCGAGTACCATGATTTCAGATCTGAAGCTATTATGTTTTCATGAATATATGTGAGTTCTTGATCCTATCTTGCAAGTCTATAGTCACCTACCATGTGTTATGATCCGGCAACCCCGAAGTGACAATAATCGGGACCACTCTCGGTGATGACCGTAGTTTGAGGAGTTCATGTATTCACTGTGTTAATGCTTTGGTCCGGTACTCTATTAAAAGGAGGACTTAATATCCCTTAGTTTCCAATAGGACCCCGCTGCCACGGGAGGGTAGGACAAAAGATGTCATGCAAGTTCTTTTCCATAAGCACGTATGACTATATTCGGAATACATGCCTACATTATATTGATGAACTAGAGCTACTTCTATTTCACCCTATGTTATGACTGTTACATGATCAATCGCATCCGACATAATTCTCCATCACCGATCCAATGTCTACGAGCTTTTCATATATAGTTCTTCGCTTATTTACTTTTCCGTTGCTACTGTCACAATCACTACAAAACCCAAAAATATTACTTTTGCTACCGTTACCACTACTATCATATTACTTTGCTACAGATATTAAGTTTCCAGGTGTGGTTGAATTGACAACTCAGCTGCTAATACTTGAGAATATTCTTTGGCTCCCCTTGTGTCGAATCAATAAATTTGGGTTGAATACTCTACCCTCAAAAACTTCTGCGGCCCCCTATACTTGTGGGTTATCATTGACAAAACTCTTCCTTGACACTTTGTTGGATCAAGAGTTCGAGGGACGTCATCGAGCTGAACATGTACTCGGAGGTGCCGTACATTCGGTGCTTGATCGGTCGGAACGAGAAGAAGTTCGACTACATCAACCGCGTTGTCAAACGCTTCCTGTTTCGGTCTACGAGGGTACTTGGACACACTCTTCCCCTCTCGTTCCTATGCATCTCCTAGATAGATCTTGCGTGAGCGTAGGAATTTTTTTGAAATTGCATGCTACGTTACCCTTCAATTCCGTCTATAGTCATTGATACGTCTCCAACGTATCTATAATTTTTTATTGTTCCATGCTATTATATTATCTATTTTGGATATTAATGGGCTTTATTTTACACTTTTATATTATTTTTGGGACTAACCTATTAACCCAAGACCCAGTGCAAATTGTTGTTTTTTGCCTATTTCAGTGTTTCGCACAAAAGGAATATCAAACGGAGTCCAAACGGAATGAAACCTTCGGGAGTGTGATTTTTGGAACAAACGTGATCTAGAGGACTTGGAGTGGATGTCAAGCAACCAATGAGGTGGCCACAAGGTAGGGGGCATGCCCTCCCCCCTCGTGGGCCCCTCATGGCTCAACCGACCTACTTCTTCCTCCTATATATGTTCACATACCCCGAAAACATCCAGGAGCACCACGAAACCCTATTTCCACCGCCGCAACCTTCTATACCCAATAGATCCCATCTTGGGGCCTTTTCCGGAGCTCCGCCGGAGAGGCATTGATCACGGAGGGCCTCTACATCAACTCCATGGCCCCTCCGCTGATGTGTGAGTAGTTTACTTCAGACCTTCGGTCCCTAGTTATTAGTTAGATGGCTTCTTCTCTCTCTTTGGATCTCAATAAAAAGTTCTCCTCAGTTCTCTTGGAGATCTATTCGATGTAATCTTCTTTTGCGGTGTGTTTGTCGAGATCCGATCAATTATGGGTTTATGATCAAGATTATCTATGGACAATATTTGAATCTTCTCTGAATTCTTTTATGTATGATTGGTTATCTTTGCAAGTCTCTTTGAATTATCAGTTTGGTTTGGCCTACTAGATTGATCTTTCTCGCAATGGGAGAAGTGCTTAGCTTTGGGTTCAATCTTGCGGTGCTCGATCCCAGTGACAGTAGGGGAAATGACATGTATTGTATTGTTGCCATCGAGGATAAAAAGATGGGGTTTATATCATATTGCATGAGTTTATTCCTCTACATCATGTCATCTTGCTTAAAGTGTTACTCCGTTCTTATGAACTTAATACTCTAGATGCATGCTGGATAGCGGTCAATGTGTGGAGTAATAGTAGTAGATGCAGGCAGGAGTCGGTCTACTTGTCACGGACGTGATGCCTATATACATGATAATACCTAGATATTCTCATAACTATGCTCAATTCTATCAATTGCTCGACAGTAATTTGTTCACCCACTGTAATACTTATGCTATCTTGAGAGAAGGCACTAGTGAAACCTATGGTCCCCGGGTCTATTTCCCATCATACAAGTTTCCAATCTATTTTATTTTGCAATCTTTACTTTCAATTTAAATCATAAAAATACCAAAAAATTTATCTTATTATTATTATCTCTATCAGATCTCACTCTTGCAAGTGACCGTGAAGGGATTGACAACCCCTTTATCGCGTTGGTTGCGAGGTTCTTATTTGTTTGTGTAGGTACGAGGTGACTCGCGCGTGATCTCCTACTGGATTGATACCTTGGTTCTCAAAAACCGAGGGAAATACTTACGCTGCTTTGCTGCATCACCCTTTCCTCTTCAAGGGGAAACCAACACATGCTCAAGAGGTAGCAGTCATACGTGCTTATGGAAAAGAACTCGCATGACATCTTTTGTCCTACCCTCCCGTGGCAGCGGGGTCCATAAGAAAACTAAGGGATATTAAGGCCTCCATTTAATAGAGAATCGGAACAAAGCATTATCACTTAGTGAATACATGAACTCCTCAAACTAAGGTAATCACCGAAAAGAATCCCAATAATTGCCACCTTGGGGTATGTGGATCATAACTCGTAATAGGTGTCTAAATCTTGCAAGATAGGATCAAGAACACACATATATTCATGAAAACATAATAGGTTCAGATCTAAAATCATGGCTCGGGCCCTAGTGACAAGCATTAAGCATAGCAAAGTCATAGCAACATCAATCTCAGAACATAGTGGATACTAGGGATCAAACCCTAACGTAACTAACTCGATTACATGATAAATCTCATCCAACCCATCACCGTCCAGCAAGCCTACGATGGAATTACTCACTCTCGACGGTGAGCATCATGAAATTGGCGATGGAGGAAGGTTGATGATGACGATGGCGACAGATTCCACCCTCCGGAGCCCCGAACGGACTCCAAATTAGCCCTCCCGATGAAGAACATGAGGTGGCAATGGCTCCATATCGTAAAACACAATGATTCCTTCTCTCTATTTTTTTTCTCCATGAATAGGTATATATGGAGTTGGAGTTAGGGTTGCCAGAGCTCCAGGGGGCCCACAAGCCTCGTAGGTGCGCCCTAGGGGGGTGGGCGCCCCCCAGAGCTTGAGGCTCCTGGGTGGCCCCCCTCTGGTATATTTTTCCGCCAATATTTTTTATATATTCCACAAAAATTCTCTGTAAATTTTCAGGTCAATCCAAGAACTTCGATTTCTGCACAAAAATAACACCATGGCAATTCTGCTGAAAACAATGTCGGTCTGGGTTAGTTCCATTCAAATCATGCAAATTAGAGTCCAAAACAAGGGCAAAATAGTTTGGAAAAGTAGATACAATGGAGACGTATCAAGGTTCTCGAAGCTTAGATCCGTTGTGATGCTTAGCCCAAAACCCATGCAAGATTGAGAGAAATCTCTTTACGTTTCGAATGATTACCTGCCAGCAGTAGACGTTCTTCTTTGTGCTGCAGGAGATATCTTTCGAACTAAGGAGTTAGCATTACTTGCTCCGCAAGGAATGTTACCGCTGTGCTCAATTTCCGACCATTGGACTCGTGTCGGCCATGGGCTGCTCCACATGTCCAATTTGGTCTTTTTTCCTTCAGGGAAGGCTGCAGCTATATATAGCCACCCCGCTCCAATGTTTCTCGTTGGCAGCTCTGCTTAGGATTTAGGAGAAGATTGATTGAGCATCCCCTTTCCGAATGATTTGAGTTTAAGATCCACCGAGAGAAAAATCAAGAGCCCAGACTTAGACAGTGGTTGAGCATCACAGTAGTTCTGAGTTAAGAGTTGTTGTACCTATTACTCTTGAGAGTTGCATACTCTCTAGACGGATAGGTGTCGGCTCGAGTGTAGAAGAGGTATTATCTTCACCGAGCTAGATCTTCAACAACCAAGAATCATTGTGGTTCGCGAAGATGTCCGTCGAAGGTTTGGAGATCGCCGACAAGTATCTACCACGAGTGAAATCAACTAAAGTCTGATTAGCTCCGAGTTGGAGGAGAATAGGGCGAGAGAGAGTTTATCTTCTGTGTTAAATCACAACCCCTCCAACCAGACGTAATCCTTTGGCAGAATGGCGAATTGGTCTACCAAATCCATTTGTCGCCATCGAGCACCATTGGTTCACTTTACTTTACTGCAGTACCTTCAGCAGTTACTTTTGTGCTCTGTGATGATGGTTTATCTGATCAATCATTGACTGTTGCATATCATTTGTTTCTGTCATCTCTGTCGTTCCCATCAGTTAAAGTTCATTGCTCATCATGTTGCATTCTCATCATTCAATTTAGTCATCCCAGTCATATAAATTTCTCTTCGCACTTATCTTATTAAGACTGGTGTGATTTCCCTGTGTCGCTTTCATTAACCTCATCATTATTCTTCCTCGTGTTTTTCCTTCGTAATTCATACCTTGTTTTATCTCATGCTACTTCATTTGTTCACATGTTGCATTACCATCATTATTGTCAAACCCGTGATATCCTATGCTCGAACCTTTATTGCTTCCTACTTCGATAGATTTGTTTCTCAATAACTTTCTTGTTTAAGTTCATCTCTACCGAACCTTATTTCTGATGCTGTGTTTGGGACCAGTTCATAACATTCACATGACTTTTTGAATCTCCCATTCACCCCCTGGTCGATATACTCCTATGTCTTCGTCTCGGGCGACATGGATTGGGTGAAGACCAAGTCCCAAATAGCGGTGGAGGAAGACGAATAATGTATGCAATGTAGTTTATATTCATATTATGCAATGCAGTTTGAACCTAATTGTGCTATGTATGGTTATGTGCATGTTTGCAATGTAGTTTAATTCAACTGAGCTATTGATGTTCAAATTTGTGTAATTTTTTTAGGGAGCTAAATGTAAGAGATCGGTTAGGAACTATATTTTTAGCGGAGCAAATATGAGGAGTTAAAGGATAAAGGGCCATATAAGGGGCTAAATTTTAAGAGATTGGTTAGAGATGCTCTGTCTGATGTAAGTCTTGTGTTGTACATCATGTACTCACCCTTGCTATTCAACAAAACTTGCAGCTTCTGCAAACAAGTATGTTGAAGGATGACATTAGTCTGGTTATCCCACTAACAGTGGACTCGTCAGAGATATGGATGCCATTTGCTTTTCTTTAAAGCCTTCTTAAGGCATTTGTATTCTTTAACCGTCTAAGGTATATTATCTTCCGTTGTGAGTTGTATCTTGGTCGAAAGACCCTTGTTGTGTTCATTCATTAATTTGACTCATCGGAGTTTGTTGTATATGTACATTCACTGTTGTTGTGAATTATTTTGTGACTTGTGTTGTGATATTGACTGCTCCATGTGTGCATGTTCCCACCTGTATGTTGGATGAAGGTGGCACCTTAGGATCGATATTATGTGCAGGCTAGAGGAGGTGGCTAGATTTGCATAGTGCCGACACTGAGGCGCTACACCTGACCCCTTGCTTCATTCATAGTTGACTTTGTGGTGTCTTCACCACCTTGTACTTTTCTATGTTGCATGCACCCCTATCCAGGTGTAGGCATCCAAGATATTCTTTCTTTTTCGTAATAGCCTTTTGGACATCATCGTTCCACCACTAATTATCTTTAGCTTCGCATCTACTTCCTCTAGTCACCCAAACTCCTTTGAAGCCACATTTTGAATGCAAGGTCGGCATCTTCATTTACACAATGTTTGCATCATCTCTTTCCTCCCAATAGCCCTCCTTAATAACTCTCACATTGAAAGCCTTAGTTGCCTTCCCCTGAAGCTTCCAACACGTTGTTCTAGCGACTTTGACACACTTATTTCGATGTACATGTATGCAGAAGCGGAAGTCAGGCACCACATGCTTATGTTGAGGGACACTACTCTCACCATAAGCTAGCAGAAAGGCGGAGCAAGTTCGGGAATTGAGCTCGAGAGGTTGTTTGTGGAAGAAGATGAGAACCTGGTGGTGTTGTTGCTATTTAAGGCAATGGGAGGGCGAATGGAGAGCAAGACATAGTATAGGAAATGTTGAGGCACGGTCTAGGGGAAAGGAAAAACGATGAAAGGAGGAGAGATGATGTTGGAGATGAGAAAGGAGGGTTCCTTGCCGAGGGTGCAGGAGAAGGGGGGAGGGGGTGAGGTGACTATATGATTTTCCCAGAGACGTTGGGAAGCCTAAATGTGGAAGTCCCAAGTATTTTTGTTTCCCTGAATCACGACTTTAACTTACATTTTTATTTTTCTTGAAATACTTTCCCATATGTATAGTCATTTGAATATGTTTAGGTAATCGATCGAACTCAAGAAAAAACGGTCTCAAGAGCTCCTCCCGATCCCATGGATTGAGACACAACCAACTTAAAAACGTCAATGCTCGAGGGAGAGCGAATGGAGTGCAAGACATGGTTAGGGAAATATAAGCCATGTTCCTCATTCACGCTTAGGAAGAAATATATGATGTGTTTTGGCCGAGGTGGAGGCGAAGGAAGGGGGGAGATGACATCGAAGAGGAGAAGGCGGGTTCCTCATCAACGGCGTCGAAGGAAGGAGGGAGAAACCACACTGCTGTTTGGGAGACTATTTAGGTAATTGGTTGATTTTTTAGAACACGGTACAGATGCAGACGCTCATATATACGCGCTCATCCCTATGAACACACATACGCGGACCCTTCCGAAAGACTGAGCCGGCATATCATCTTGAGACTGACGAAGTTACCACGACGGGAACATCACTTCCTACGAACGCGCACCATCGGAAATCTTGAAATAATGTGAGCGGCAGGATTTGAACCTCGGTGGGCTTGGAATACCACTGTCCTTCCAACCATTCAACCACAGGTTGGTTGGCATAACTGATTGAACTTAAGTAAAGAGATGATCGCAAGAACACCTCCTTCTATTTATCTATAATTCCGGAAACTAGTTTGGCAACTGGCGCCCATGGCTTGAGGCACATCCAACTTAAAACGTCAAAAATCTCAAGGGGACCATACGAAATTGTTGAAATTTGCTTACGGCGGGTCGGCCGGCGGGCGTATCTTGGAACGATAAGATTTGGGCGTTCTATTGGTAGCCGGTGCTGCCTGGTCTCCGTAGACCACTCGTAATGGTCTTGTCTCCTAACGGCAAGATGTGTGCTTCTACGGTCCAGGTGCTGCCATGGCACCGATCGGGCAATCAATCGAAAGCTCGAGAAGCGGTGATCGCCAACATCCTCCACCTGTTTTTTCTACTGCTCATCTCCGACAGCAACCCTGCTGCTTGCTTAAGCGTTAAGAGTTCAGAGTCGAGGTCTCCTTTATCCTGTTTTTCTTGCGAGACGACGGTCGGACTCCGGCATCAGTTTCAGTCTTCAGACTTGTTTACTTCACATCATCTGTACGTGTTTTTTAATCGAATCCTTCGATTGATTCCGGGAGAAGTTTGCACAGGATTTTATCTGGACCCAGCATTAACTGGAGCAAGAAACTCCCATGACCACATTGACTGAACCACCTTTCTTTTCTACTGAAAATGTGATTAAGAAGAGGAACAACATGTGTCCATCTAATGGGTGATTGATGGATCAGTTAAAACATTTAAACATTTTTCCTCCTCCTGAGTCCATACACCAGCAAACCAGAGATGAGTGCCGTAATAAAACCAATAATGTACCACGAAGCTCTCTACTATATTTCTCGCTCTATGTATGTATGTATGCCATACGGTATGTACGCCCTGATGCATGATTTTGTACAAACGTCGAAGGAAACGAGCACACCACACAGTGCATGCATGACGCTAACCTGGCTTGCACGCACGACCGACCATGTCAAGCCGACCTTAGCTACTTGCACTGGCGGTTCGCGAACGCCTCCGACCTGACGATCCGGTCCATGAGCCTGCGCAGCCGCTCGGCGCCGGGCCCGGGCCGGAGCACCCAGTCCTCGTCGCCGGCGGCGCCCTCGCAGTCCCCGTTCTCGCCGCACCAGCCTCCCCGCACGAACATCCCCGCCCCTGCCGTGCCGTTCCCGCCGCGGCCGCCCAGCAGCTGGGCGTCGATGGCGTCGAGCACGGGGTCGTCGCGCGCGAACTTGCGCGCGAACGGCGCGTCGCTGCGCACCATGCGGTCCATGTCCCCGAGCGTGAGCGCGTGCGGGTGCTGGCGCGGCGGCACGTCCCACTGGATGTGGTGGAGGTCGTGGTTGGCGACGGTGGGCACGAACCGGGGCGCGTTGCAGAGCACCGTCTGGAAGTAGCCCTCCGGCGACGACACGAAGTTGGCGTAGTACATGAGCAGCGTCCGCGGCAGGTTGTCCCACCCCCACACCACGTACTCGGCGAAGTCCCGCGTCAGCGCCACCCACGCCGACCCCGTGTACAGCCGGAACGCCGTCGGCAGCTCCCGCCGCCCGGACGCGTAGAAGATGTCCTGCTTCTTCGACGCGTACAGCCCCGGGTCCACGATCAGCGGCTGCGCGCGCTGCCCCCTGCACATCAAGCCAAGCCACGGTCAGTCGCCGCCGTGGATCGCCGGCCGGAGGGGGGGAAGAAGGGGAGGGGAGGGCGCTCACTCCTTCCAGCCGAGGCGGCTGGTGTGCTCGACGAAGTTGACGTTGCGCGGCAGCGTCGAGAATACGTGCAGCACATCTGCGGTTGGTTGGTCAGCGGATTCGATTATGGTTTATGGATAGATGAGATGGCAATATTTTAAACAGTTTTGCTGGGGAAAAAATGAGGCGCGTACCGTCCTGGGACATGAGCGGGTAGTCAGAGGCGGAGAGGTTGATGAACCAGTCCCAGTCGCGGCTGCGGCGGAAGAGCACGGCGCAGGCGTGCAGGGTGTTGGCCACCATGGTCGGCCCGCGGTAGGTCACCATGTTGGCGCGGCGGATCACCTCCACGTTGCCGACGCGGCGGAAGACGGTGCTGTTGGCCACCCGCGCCGCCAGCTCCAGCCGCTCGCCCACGGGCGCCTCGCGGTCCAGGTGCACCACGTAGAGGTTGCGCGGGTGGTAGAGCGCGTGCAGCGCGCGCCACAGCCGGTCCAGGTCGCCCTTGGACCCGGACACGAGGTACGCCAGCCGCGGCACGCCGGCGCCGGGCGGAGGCGGCGGCGGGGCCTGCGGCTGCTGCTGGGCCTGCGGCGGCTCGACGAGGGCGGCGCGGCCGGCCGGGAGGAAGGAGAAGAAGGAGGCCGAGACGGGGGACAGCGACGACGACGACGTCGTGACGGTGAGCGTGACGGCGAGGAACAGGAACACGGTGATGGCGCCGGAGAGCGTCCACCTGCTCTCGAGCAGCGTCGCCACCGCGCCGCTCGGCAGCAGGGACGACACGCCGCCGCTCGGGAGCAAGGACGAGACACCGCCGATGCCGCCAGCGCGCGGGGACTTGCTCGACGCGGAGTAGTGCTCGCCTCCGCCTCCGGCACCACCGCGCGGAGACTTGGTCGACGGGGAGTACTGCTCGCCCCCGCCACCCACGCCGGAGCCGCGAGGGGAGGTCTTGGCCGACGACGGCGAGTGGTGCTCGGCCCCCATGCCGCCTTGCTCGCCTCGATCGCCCGCGCCCGCGCGCGCGCTATGAATCACAACTGTCAATTCTCCCGAGGATCACGTACGCGAACCGCCACCGAGCCCGCTATGTAGGAATAGGATACGAGGTGCAAAGAAGAAGAATTCCTTGTTGCGATGGACACGGCCGGTGGACGGACGTCAAGTGGGGAGGGGAATTCGGTCGCGAGGTTAGGTCAGGTTAATCCCGGCCCCTTTGATCCGATCAACGGGGCTTGAAAACGAGTGGAATTGAAGGCGATGGCGATGCAACTGAGCAGACGACCCACGAACAGACCTATTGACCAGTTGCTGCAGCACTCGATCGATCAATCCATCAATCCATCAACGACGACAGCGCCTTCGTCACAGAGGACGATGAAACCAATCAGCCAACCAAGAAAAGGAAGATCGATTGATCGAGCGATCTAGTCGAGCAGAGAGAGGGAGGGAGGGAGAAAGTAATGGAGAGTAGATCGATGGTGGAGGAGGGGGGGAATGGCAGGTATTGCGGGGGGAGCGGTTACTATTAATTGTGGCCGGAGACGAGGATCATGAGACGATATATAGTGCGCGGGAGAGACTCGACCGAACAAAGGTTAACATATTTCGGGCGGAGTGGCGCGCGGCGGCCCGGCAAGTGGCGGAGCTGCCCCGGCTAACACGGCCGTTACCCCGAAATACCATCCCATCCACCGCCCCGTACCGTACGCGCCCTCCTCTCCTTCTCCGTACGCAATGCGCTCCCTCCCCCCTGCTCCCTCGCTCCACACACGCAAATATGCTCTCCCTCTCCCTCGTCTCGTTGCTTCTGTCGCATCACAATGCACCCGATCCTCTCCCACTCGCCCTCTCTCTCGTCCGGAGAAAAGGTCCTCCAAAAGTCTAAACCTTCCCTAATTGTTCCGAATCCCCTGCTTTAAGGGCATCTATGACCGGACGCCTCGTATCCGTTCCGAACACCCGAGCGACCTGCCTCCACAGTAAAAATTCACCCGACCCGCCGCACCAAAACGCAGCCCAAAAGCCCGGGCTGATTGGAGCCCCATACCCGGATATGGAGATGCGGTCCACTATGGTTTCACATATATTCATCCCTATCCGCACTCCAAATCAAACCCTAGCCACTCCACTCCGTCCTCAAGCTCTTGTCGGGTTCTTCCGCATGGCCGGCAGTGGATCCAACTCTGAGATGTGTGGATCCGTCGACTGGGACCTCGTCCCATGCGGGGTCGAGGAGGAGATGGTCGTCTGTATGGCTCTCCGTCACTCCCGGGAGGAGTGTGCCCGATCGCGGTCTGACTAGATCAGGCGGGAATCCATTGCATCAAATGGTGCTTGGATCCGCCGAGGCTGGTGGCAGGAGGCGTGTGGCTACGGCCTCGCCGGGAGCGATGACCATTGCCTGGAGGCGCAACCCCTTTGTTGTCCCATCGTCCCCGCGTCGTCCGGCTCCGGGTCGGAGGTCAATGTTGGCATACCCACGAACCACATGCTAATATCGCGAGGCATGTCCGCCATGCGAGGCGCAAGGCATGCGTGGCCATGACAGCCCTCGAGACGGAGGCCACGAAGGCGGAGTTGCATGCAGGCACCTAGCGTCGCAATCTAAGGAAGGTAGCATCAGGCTCCGATGAGAAAGAGTAGGTTATGGGAGACGGTGACGCCTCATGTCTCATGTGGGACAGTCCGTGTCCCATGTCCTACTCTACCTCGCCGGTGACCAGACCTTCACTTCGCGGGTCTCACGGCCGTCAGACAGGGACACCGAGGGAACAATAAGGACGGTCACCAGCGAAGATTTAGATTAGGTTCTACGTTGCATGTGATTGTATGAATTTGATGGTTTACAAATGAGGTACCCTGTTATGACATCGGATATTTGAGTGTTAAATAGTCACTGGCCGCAGACATTTTGGGCCAAATTTAGCTAGGTCCGGTTGTAGATGCTCTAAAAATTCCAAAATAAGGAGAGAAGTAGGGGATGTCTGAGTCGTGGACAACCCGGCTCCACCGTCAAACCCCACACCTCACTCTTGGTCCTCTCTCTCATGTTTCTTTGTCAATCTCGTCTGCACCACTGTCCACCCTGACCTAGTTATCATCGTCGGGCCGCTCCACCAAGACGCCGCTGCAACTCGAAGGCCGACTTCATGACGCGATTGCTCTCCTCGTCACTGGTGTTAACCGAGCCCTCCCACCTAGAGGTTGTCGTTGGGTCGGTCCTCCCATCTCTCCACCTCGCATTCGACGTCCCACCTCACCTCTATCTCCCAACACTCCCCTCCACCATCATGGTATGTCCCTCTAGCAATGACTTCCATGTCGTACACAACACACACCATGCGTTCGGTGAAAAAGATTGAACATAACATGGGGTATGGATTTGTTGTTCAATCGCAAGGAACATGATGGATTCAGAGGATGAATTTATAATGGTGTAGAGTGTTCTTTAAGAAACGGAGAAGGAAGAGGAGCATATTCACAACTTGAAGGATTCTATGTAGGCCCCGACATCAATTTCTTAGTCGACTTAGGGCAATGGGTCATGTTGATCTCTACGGCAGCTACTTTGAAGTTGAATCAACCTTTGACGATGGCTTCTTTCGGCATCAATTCTGGATGCACCTGAATATGTTCTTGCGCATTGTGGAGAGTGTGAAGCGCTACGAGGATTACTTGATGTTGAAGAGGGATTGCACTGGGCTACTTAGGTTCTCTTCTCTCATAAATGCACAACCGATATCAGATGGTTGCATATGGTCCATTCTTGGCGCCATTGATGTGTACATTCGGATGCCTCGAAGCATGTGATCAGATTTGCCGTTGCAATGATGATGGTGCTTGGAAAATGGTATTTTAGAGAACCTAATGCCGAGGACAAAGCCTCAATGGGCACATTTGTCAAAACAATCTCTAACTCACAAGGTAACAAAAAGTCACTCTTTGCCAAAATGCAAGGTGTGAAAAAGAACGTGGAGAGGGTACTTGGAACGCTCCAAGCACGTATTGTGATTGTTCATGGACCTACTAAAATGTGGGGTGCAAAGGCATTGTGGAAGGTGATGACTTGTTATGCGATCACACACAACATGATTATGAAGGATGAGGGCTTGGGTGCACGTAATATTGAAGTTGACTTCATCGAAGAGATTATCGACCTTCCACAACATTGATTGAGAAGCGCAGCGACAACTTATCAACAATCTAGTGGAGCGTATGTGAGTGCATCATGGAAACCAATAGAAGAGTATCTCGAAATAAAATAAATTTAAATTTACACCATAAATTGATAATGTTTGTGTTTAAATTGTGATGTTTATATTTCAATTTTTTGCGGTGTAGTATCATCTCTAAATTATTTAAATGATGAATATGAAAAGCTGAGCTTGGAGAAGAAAAATGAGGAACAAATGTGTGTGTGGAGGGGGCGGGGAGGGGGGTGGTCTACATACCATTATAATTGGCACATAAGTAGTCCGTATAGCTTGTTGAGAATTGCAGTACCATTGTACTATACTACTCCCCTCTTTCCGTCCCAAAATTCTTGTCTTAGATTTGTCTAAATACGATGAATCAAGTCACGTTTTAGTATTAGATACATCCGTATCTAGACAAATTTAAGACAAAAAATTTGGGATAGATGGAGTACTATTATAGTGGTTTGGACATGCGATTGTGCGCCTTGATATGAAGGTGTGCTCTTGTTTCTCTATCTCAAAGAATAAAAAAAAACTCGCATTCATCTCACAAAAAAAAACAAAAAAAAAAAACTTCCTCACCTCAGCCATGGAGAAAATGACAAGTGGCTCTTACATCCATCTCAAAAAAGAAAGAAAAAAAGCCTTGCTTTCTTTTAGAAGAAAAACAAAAAAATCTCAAAAAGAAAAGGAACATTTCCATCACAGCCAACCTGCACATGACACTTGGCATAGCTGGGTGCTCGCCCTCTCTTTTTCCTCCTTGATGAGATTCTATTCGCGTTATTTAAAGAACGATTCTTAGCTATAGTTCGGAATTCCATTGTCTAGCCCAGGCTAGCCGGAGACTTGGCGAGCATACACAAAGACGAGCCAATGATCGACCATCCCATTCCCGTCCCGTCCTACTACTATTAATCGTCATCATGGATCTACACCGGCTACGCACTAACGAACCGGCCTTCAATTCGAGTTTGAGAAGAAGAAGATGGTGAGTCTGACGGGCGACAGGGCTCTGCCTGTCGCTTGCCACGCCACAGTTCGCCATGCCATCAAGACACTCCGCAGAGCAGTGTGTGATCGCGTGTTAGTTTTAACGTGCTCCCTGTTGCTCCTAACCATACGGGCATACGGCTATCGGCACGTAGTAGTAGTAGAAATATCTATGCAAGTGTGCATGATTCGAGATGCTTTGGGGAGGCCTCTGTTTCGATTTGTGTCGATGGAGCTTTCATTATCACCTGTTAGCGTCAGTGGTAGCCTGGTAGGAGGTATGCTCCCGAACTGTTCGAAGCGTTTGAATTCCGTTCAAAAACGTGCCTGGCAAGAGTTTTAAACCGCTCGTTTGGTCATGGGTTCAGGGGTCTCACCGACAAAAATGCACTACTATCCAGAATGTCTTTCTTTTTTATTTTCTTTTTTGCAGTGGATGAAGAACGCCTTTCTAGTGTTGCAGAGGTGCTCACATTTACAAAAAATGAAAATACGTAGCATTTCTCTATGCAAGAGTGCGTCCGCAATCACAGGCTCCAAACTGAAAGAATATAGTGATGGATCTATGATCTTGAATGGTTTTCACCGAGACGGCATTTGTAATCCAATTCTTACCCAGGGCCAACAGTGGCACTATGGACCCGTGCAAAAAAATGGGGCACTATGGAGCCTATAATTTGAACTTGGTATAACTATATATAGCTGAGTAAAAAATATATCACATACCATAAAAGTTATTGAAAAAGCATAAACATAAAATATACTACCTCTGTAAACTAATAGAAGAGCATTTAGATCACTAAAGTAGTAATCTAAACTCTCTTATATTAGTTTACGGAGAGAGTGCCATCTTTAGTAAAAAAAATCTCTTAATACACTATGTATTTGTGATTATATGATACTTGTCCTCCAACATAAACAACTACTGAAGAAAAATGGTGTCGTGCCATGGGTTAACCCCTACCGAAACGTAAAGTGGTAAAGGGCAACAAATACCCCTCCCCCCTCCCCCCCTCTCTGCCAGATTCGCGTATGAATAAAACAATATAAAAACGGGTTTTTCATAAACAGTGATGAGCGTTTCACATGCGTGCAATTTCCGTGATGGAATGACATTCATGGAGATCTAGGGAGAAAAACAATGCTCCAAAATGCTTCTCATCAATGTTTGTTTTAAAAAAAGTCAGAATTTTTCAAACACTTTTATTCTTTTTTTTAGATTTTACTGCTCGCCCACGTGCATGTGAGCTCGGGGTCAGAATAGCAGAAGTGGCACCTTTCATTTATGGATAGCACTTACTTACTTACAAGAAGAAATACTAAAGTTGCATAGCTTGTGTGGTCGTGTCAACTCCACCCCCATAGTTTTCTGGCCAGCCAACATTGCAATTTTTCCATAATCACCCTTTTCTTCACTAAGTGTGCAGATGAAACTAGTTACAAAAGGGGAAAGTAAACCATGATAGCATCATTTTTTGGCACATTAAGGATGCATTCTCAGTGCAGATACATAACGGCAAATTACTAGGTGGCACGAGTGTCTACATACGACAGGATCGGCGGTGGCATTGTGGAGTCCCTAGTGCAAACTTATTACAATGGACTCAACGACTATAATATAGTAATAGAAATACTTTCAGGGGTGAGTGGTATATATTGCATACCATGAAAGTCATTGTAAAGGCATTCTCTGGGGCGTTCTACAAGGCAGCATCAGACATCATCCTGCATGATTGGTTGTCGGCTTTCCAGCAACTTTATGGTGCCAACGCATCCGGGATGCACAGAGTGAATGGGGCGCACAATGTGCTCCTGCCAAAGGTGGACATGCCCGTGTCGATGGCGGACTACCGGCCGATCAGTCTCCTGCATAGTGTGATTAAACTTTTCACTGAAGTGCTCGGAACGAGGCTGGCTAAGAGGACGGATGAGCTTGTTGCGCCGGCACAGAGCGTGTTCATCAAGGGCCGGTGCATCCAGGATAACTTCTTGTTTGTTCAGGGTCTGGCTAGGCACTTTCACCGTACTAACAGGCCGATGCTCCTGGTTAAGCTCGACATAGCTAAAGCGTTTGACACGGTGTCTTGGACCTACCTTATTGACATGATGAGGGCATGTGGGTTTGGGTAGCGGTGGTGCGACTGGACCTCGATGTTTCTATCCTCGGCCTCATCGCGCACGCTCATCAATGGGGTGGCTGGCCCCTCAGTTCGGCACCGTCGGGGACTCAGGCAATGTGATCCGATCTCACTGTTCCTCTTTGTCCTCGCAATGGAACCGCTCCAGCAACTCATCTCGAAGACCGTTGACATGGGCATATTATCAAGGCTTGGGGGGCGGGTGCCATCCGTCCGCATGTCGCTATATGCTGACGATGTGGCTATCTTCGTCAACCCCGTGAGGGCCGAGGTGGCGGCGCTGCACGATCTCTTGTGTGCATTTGGGGAGGCCACAAGGCTGCTGGTCAACTTCTCGAAGAGCTCCATCTTGCCAATCCATGGTGAAAAGTTCCATGTTGATGTGGTGGGGTCGCTGGGAACGCCGACGAGACACTTCCCTCGCAATTTCCTTGGTCTTCCGCTTTTCGCTTCGTAATCTACGTAAAAAGATTGACTTCCAACCGCTCCTGGACAAGCTCCGGGCTCGGCTGGCTTTCTGGAAATTCAAGCTTTTGGCTGCAGCTGGGCACCTAGTGCTGCTCAATGCGGTGTTGTCGGCGTTCAAAATCTACTGGATGTGGGTGCATGTATTGCCAGTCTGGGTACACCTGCAAGTTGACAAGATTAGGAGAGCCTGATTGTGGCAGGGGGAAGAAGCATGCCATGGAGGCCATTGCAAGGTGGCATGGGCTAGAATCTACAGACCGGAGGAGCTCGGGGGCTCGGGATTCTTGATCTTGACTGCTTCGGGGTTGCGCTTCGGATGCGCTGGCTCTGGCTTGAGCGTGCCGCCCCGGAGCGGCCATGAACTAGGCTTCCGGTGCCCTGCTCCAACCAGGAACGTGCGCTCTTTGTCATGGCGACCAATGCGCAGGTGCGGGACGGGCGCACGACGTCCTTCTCGTCTGATAGCTGGCTCCAGAGTGAGGCGCCATGCCTGATTGCCCCAGCTATCTCGGCGAAAGATACGATCAGTGCGCGGTGCCTTGACCGGCGGCGCATGGGTGCGTGACGTCCAGGGCCGCATCGCGGCTGACCACTTGAGCGAGTTTGTCAACCTCTGGGCCAAGGTTAATGCAGCGGGGCAGCTTTCGGAAGACCACGACGAGTTCGCCTGGAAACTCACCGATAGTGGGGCGTTCTCCACAACATCGGCCTACCAATTACAGGAACTGGCCGGCGCCTGATAGCACGATAGACTGGCTTGTTGGCATTTCAGCAGCAGCCGCTAATCGCAAGAGTGCAAATTCCTTGGTGTTGTTGGTTGCTTGGTCCATTTGGAATGAGCGGAATTGCCGAGTCTTCAGAGGAACAGATCGAGCAGTGCGAGTGGTACTCCAAGGCATCAAGGATGAGGTCATGGCCTGGCTGCTGGCCGGGGGAGACATTTGATGACGCGAGAGTAGTTGCTTGCTCTTCTGCCTCGTTTTCTTTTCCTATTTTTTCTTCGCTTTGTTTTAGGCGACTTGGCTCGCCATTTGTATAGTTGGCGCTCTTCCGCCGTTCTTCTTTGATAATGAAACACAGCTCTCCTGCGCTTTCTCAAAATTATAAAGGCATAAACATCAAAAGTAAACCTTTTTATTATCAATTAGGGTCTTAATGCACTATGCATATGTGATTATAGATACACATGGTAATTATACGATATAATATTTACTCGAACATAAACAATTGTTGAAGAAATAGAGTGTCGTGAGAGGGAGGGGAGCATAGTCCCTTGCCTAACCATAACGTGGGGAAGGGGACAAATCCCGTTCCGTTCACCCCTTCCTCTGTCTCGTGTTGTTCGTTCAAACTGTTGGTGTTGTGATGAGTTTCCTTGTGAATTCTGTGTGTTGATTTGGTTTGGGTTCATCGAATTGCAGATTGGCAAGGCCGGTGGTGAGAAGTGGAAGTCCCTGAGTGATGTTGTAAGTTGCCCGTCTCCCCTCCCCTCTCTGTTACCGCTATATTCCCGTGCTGGTCTCAGTGTTTGTTCAGTGATGTGATGAAATTTTGTTTGCCCGTGTGCTGGTTTACTTGTTTCCGTGTCAGTTTGATTAGTGTTCCATCCAGTTGTTGAAGAAATAAAGGGTCGTGAGAGGGAGGGAGCATAGTCCCTTGCCTAAACATAAGGTGGGGAAGAGGACCCCCCCCCCCCCTTGGTCCCAGATTCATATGTATAGTGTAGTGCGTGTCGTGAGCGAGGAGAGCTAGAGCCCCTATACCGTAACATAGGGCGGCTAAGGTGGACGATCCCCTGGGATTTTATCTTGATTGGAAAATGTACTTATGCATCCAGATGTATTGGGCTTTATTGCCATAGGTTCATGCCAACAAACATTTCTAGATGGCTGGCCCAATCTTCCATCGTCCTTGCTAAATACCATGAAAGTAATCGTACTTCTTGCAACGGACAGACCTGCTATGTCCTTACAAAATATATCTTAACAATTGTCTACGATATTTTTCATCCGATTCTCAGATCAAACATTTTATGCATGCAACCAAGGGGCAGCAGATCGCTGGAATTTGGAT
>NC_041384.1:112780366-112788612 GCF_002162155.2 Triticum dicoccoides | reverse complement strand
CACCCAGGGTGCAGATTAAGTTATTCTTCACCTGAGGTAATCTTATGATTATTTTATAATTAAATTACATTTGGAATTCAAATAGTTACATTCCTATCGATTCACTACGTAAAATTTGATATAAAAAAATAAAAATATAGGTCATAAAACAAGAAAATTTGCAGTTTATGTGTATTTTAGACTATGATTTTACGTTTATAATTTTACATAACATAAAATATTTTTTACAATGATTATATATTTTCTTACGGTCTCTTTTTACGTCGAAAATAAGATAAAACTTACGGAACGTAAAATTACGGTGCATTCATGGTAAAATAGAGGGGGGTGAAGAATAACTATTTCTCAACCAGGGTGACAAATAGCGCGACCCAGTACTTTGGACCAAACAATAAGAAGATATTCAGAGCTGGCGTTCCAGGGTCTGCTCAATTTATTAATAACATGCTCATTTTTTTAAAATTTTCAGAAATACCATAACATACAGTACTCAGCATTGACGCGACGTAAAGCAGTGCCGGCTGGACCCAATAGAAGAAAACATTATCTGAGGATTTGTTCTCGTACGTGCTTGCTTTGGCACGGAGGTGTGGCTGGTCGATCGATCGACCGATCGCTGGACGTTGCTGTCGCAAGGGGAGGAAGAATTCGCCGCTGAGGCCGGCCGCCCGTCCCGTGCACGGCAAGACGGCGACAGGAACGTTCAACTCAGCAGGGTGGCAAACTTCTCTCTTCGGGTTACACTTTCCGGTTGGTTCCGGCGAGTAGAGTTGCCACTCGTGTTCATATAGGACGCGACGAGGGTGGGGCTCGGCAGGTGGGTTAATAAAAGTTGATCACGGGCCGTGCGACCGTGCGCAGGGCCAGAAGCGGTGGTGTTTCAGTCAGTGTACGTAGCGGTGGTGTTTGGCGAGAAAACTGCCGCACTCACCCAAAGAAAACCGTCGCTTTCCAGGTAAACCAAACCGATGCCACTCGCCGTCTTCGGCTCGTGGCGTCCATCTCGTTGGCGGTTGTCTACGGTGAGGTCAGGGTCAATGGATTATTAAGTGTGATGGGCGATGACTACGACCGATGCTCTCTTCTCTACCGTGCGTGCGTGCGTGTGGAGTCTATGTCGATCGCCAGGTCGGCCCGTGCCCTACACGCTGCAACGTTCCGTGATGTGTTTATTTCAGTTTTTTCGTAAATTTACTAGGCAGTTCTCTTCTTTAAAAAAGATCACGTTCACAAGTGACAATGACAAGTCTTTCACCCTTTTTTATAAAAAAAAACAGGTACTAAAAGACCAAACCTGAAACTGAAACATGGAGACCTGCCAGATGACAAGGATTTTCCACAACACTCAAATCACCTCCTTCCCAGTGAACCAAATCACCCTCCCCCCCTCACACCACCGTGGTGCACCAATTCCAACAGGCTAATATTACACGGCCGAGTCTTTCCTGTACAGAATCTGCTTGTGTGTTCCCCGGGAATCAAAGGGGAAGAGGAAGCAATAATAAAACCTCTCTCCGGAAGAGATTTTGCCACTACGCTATATTATGAACTTACAAACACGGCCTGCCTACAGGTCCCCGGCTTGCTATCACTGGGGCGCGGCTCGGTAGCTGGAGCGGCTGGAAGGGAAGACCGGGACGGCGCCGAAGTCCCGTAGCCCGGCCTCTCCGGCGTGCCCGTGCCCATGGGCCCTCCTCACCCGGGACTTCTCCACCCGGGTTCGCCGGAAAACCTCCTGGATTTGCCGGTCGTTCTCCTTGAGCATCTCGTCGACGTTGCCCGAGGGGCAGGAGGTCAGAGGCCCCGAGTGGTGGATCTTGTTGCCTTTGGATCCGTAGCCCTGCCATCAAACGCCACAGAGAGTTCAGTTTTCGTTCTTGCTGGAACTGTAATCATTCAAGTACCTTTGTTGCCTGACATTTGTCACACATGAATGGATCCAGTGCCCTCCTAAAATGTCACCCTACTCATGTATTTACTATGCATTAGATCATGGCCTGTAAACTTCAAAACAACTTGCTGGATTATGCACAAATTATACCCTAGCAAGTGGTAATATTGGATTTACTGAAACTACGTTTCAGCTTTGGCAATGGAATCGCAACAAATGATATCTGAAGGAACCATGCAATGACCATGGATGAAAAGGCATAAGAAAACTTTTCGACGTTGGGCACAAGTTTAGGGTTACTTACAATAGCTCCTCCATCCACCCTGCCGCCGCTCTTGTCCTCTTTCTGCTGGAATACTTGGTCGTACTTCCCGCTACCACTGAAGTGCCCGTTGATAGATTCAGACAGCCTCCGTCCATGAGCAAATGCTTCAGCTTGAGTAAACCCGATCCCATTGCTATCATCCGGACGCGCATCTGATTTTGCTGATACGACCACAGGGAAATTCCGGGGATCCGCAACGGCACGTACATGATGTTCGCCATGTTTGCTCGTTCCAGTCTTTGACGGGTTAACTAAAGGCCCAGAATGGAAGGTTCTCGTTGGGTAGACGCGTTTGGAGTCCTCCGACGATTCAATGATGTGAGTTGAACTGGGTGGTTCAATTGGAAATCCAGATGCAGAGTCTTCCTTGCAAGGATTGAACATCTCACTCCTGCTCTTGGTATTGGCTTGGGCTTGCCTTTTCTGAAAATGAAGACAACATGAATTTAGGCATTTCAAAATAGAAAAATTAAGGAGACGGTAAAAATCTAGAAGAAGATGCACTGAGCATGCATGTTGTTGCATTTAAGACTTTATATAACATGCTTGTGAGAAAGGAGGGTAGCTTATATATACTGGGAAGGATCACATATTTGCATTGTTGATGATTATGAGTGGAAAACATAATTTCAAACAACAGTAATAAGAGTAAATATACCTCAACAAGCTAAAGACGAACAGAATTATATATTCAGTGAAGATGTCAACAAGTGGTGGCTATACCTGCAAAGATGACACTAGTTCTGCATTTGCATCAGGTGCAGGGACTGCTTTTGACTCTCTAGTTCGTCTTTCAGGATGTTGCTTTCCTCCAGCAGTACCTTGCCTGGAGAAAGGCATAAACATGAGATTCGGAACAAATTAAAGCATTAGAGATTCATGACACAAGCCTATTTCTTTTTCACTAAAATATATTCAAACTATTAAAACAAAAATGAAGCAGACAACAAACCATAGGCAATGAAAGACTGAAGACATGAAATGAGTAATGAAGGGGTAGAAGCGCAAATACAAACTGGACAATATACCTACCTTTACTTACAGGTAGGGGGAGAAGATCCCAGTGTGGTATTTTAAAAAGTGAATAAAAGAATGATGGCAACAGAATACAAACTCCTTTTCATCAAATATACGCTATTCAATTAACTTTAACCAATTTCCAAAGCATGTTTATTGGGCAGACACAGTATTACAATAACTACTGCCACAATGCCCGTGCGTTGCTACGGAACCACAAAAATGATTCAGTCGTATTGGATTAGTAGTATATAATAACCAATCCATGTGCAACACTGCAAAGAAGAAACTCAATCAAGTAGCAAACTCTTTACTTGTCTAAATGCAGCAGCCGATGGGAGCACTATTGCAAGATATGATTCCCCCCCCCCTCAAATTGGAGGGGTCTGGTGGGTTCTAGATGGATGCAGGAGATTGGGGTGGACTGGGGGAGTGAACTGACCACTACCACCACTAACTCTAATTTAAGATAGTAGAGATAGAGTGGAAAGATAGTCGTGTATGGTAATGAAAAGATAGAATAACTATCAGTTGCATGATATGCCCCCACATAAGTGCTTATTCATAAGATAGTAGAGATACTCTATATTTCACGAGTGGAAAGATAGTCTTTTATGGTAATGAAAAGATGGAATAACTATCAGTTGCATGATATGCCCCCACATAAGTGCTTATCCATTCCATGGTATCAGATTTCAGATTCTCTTCATCAAATGCTTTCACCATGAGAATTTTTCCATTGTGTTCCTTGTGTCCACAAATAAATATCATTAGGACAAAATGGTTACAGTGATGGCCTAGAAGGAGAATGTGGTTATTTAGTTGCAGCCCGTAGAACTATCGAGTTATCCGGTGGCATTGAATGGTTTTCCTTCCAACAAACTGTGCAGGTAAGTTCAAGTTCATAACCAAGCAAATATATGGACTTTTGAGATATGGGCTACCACAAGTTAGGCATTCGATGAGGTAATGAAGATACTAGCGCAACTTGCTTAGTGTGAATAAAGAGCCTTATTTGATTGCAAAACTATGTTTAAATTTCTATATGAAAATAAAATAAGAATGACATCAGGTCAGCAGAACATCCCAACTCTATAAGAATGTTCTCAGTTGAAGAGAATAAGTTGGTTGAGAGTACCTTCGACCTTCCTCCTCTCGGCGTTTTGCATCATACTCTTTGCTGGGGGGATATCTTGGCAGACTTGAAGGATTGCAAGCATATGGTTTTGTTGTAAAAAACTGCAAAAACATAATTATAAATACATTGTAAAATTTCTAAATCAATAAGAACAAAACAAAATCGTGGATGGTATCATAGGGTAGCATTTACACATTCAACTCAATAATTAATTGTGAACTGTTTTTAGCTAGCTCCAGTTTGCAAGCTACAACATTTTCCAACAGATATACACATCAAGTAGACCACAGAAACAGGTAGCACTATATGTTTATAAGTATCATCAATGATCCAAACAATTGGACCCAACTAGAGAACGGTGACTCTCTTAGACAATGCAGCTAACTAGGATGAACTCTTAATTATAAAATGTTAAAATTCCAATCAGAATAAAGCTGTTTTATTTAAGAAACAAAAAAAGGAAGGTTGAAATGGTTTAATGTACTTGATCAAATATAACATGTACGAGTCCAAAATAACAAAACAGAATTGTCTCTTGACACTGGAGAAAAGTAGAAGGAATTTAATACCTCACTTTGCAACGCAGAAGATGCTGTCCGTCGCTCAGCTGGGTCTACTGAAAGAAGAACATCTACTAATGCTAGAGCAGGTGAAGGAAAGTCTTTAAATGTGTCTGTAACACGCCTTGGATATGGATGCTGTGGCTTAAAAATGGTTGCATGGGGAAGTTTAGACTTCCTCCAATAGTCCTCTGATGGCGAACCACAGAGTTTAAATATTTTATGTAACTGCTCAACCTGCAGAAAGAATAGTATACACAAGTTGGTTTTATGACAAAATTGAGAACATTATATCTTGTTGCATTTGCTTCGAGTAAGAAAAGAGCTTGATAGCATACCTCTGTTCTACCAGGCATAATAGGCTTGCCAGCATATAGCTCAGAAAGAATGCAGCCAGTACTCCACAGATCTACAGCAACGCCATAATTCGTGGCACCAAGCAGAAGTTCTGGCGGTCTATACCAAAGTGTGACCACACGACTAGTCAAAGGGTGCCTTTGTTCAGGATCAAAGAAACTTGCTAAGCCAAAATCAGCTATCTTCAGTATGCCTCGGTTATCAATCAAGAGATTGGAACCCTTAATGTCACGGTGCAGAATGTGACGACTATGACAATGCTCAAGGCCTCGGAGTAACTGTTGCATGTAACATTTAACCTGTAAAGAAATCATGCTCATTAGCTGAATGTTCTAACCATGTGTGAAGTAAATGCTGCATGCGAATTAAGGGGTTTATATTGAATGAGAATGCACTAAGCACCCGTGCATCGGAATACCATGTACCTGAGGCTCGGTCAATTTTAGTCCAGGAAAAGAAGCTAGGCCAGCTAGGTCGTGCTCCATGTACTCAAAAACAAGATATAAGCTACAAGACATCCTCGAAGTTACGAGACCCTCCAGCTTAATAATATTTGGATGATCAAGCCGTCGCAAAATGAGGATTTCTCTGGCCATGAATTTCACACTCTCGGGCTCCAAATTATCAAAGCGTACTTTCTTTAGAGCAACAATCTTCTGTTTTTCAAGATCACGAGCTCTGTAGACATTACTGTATGTTCCCTGACCAATCTGAATACAAAAGAACAATGATTTTTATTGGATAATGAAAGAAAGGAACAATGATTGAACAGAATATTTTAAATTAAACTTAAACCACGTGACATTTATGTGCAGAAACCGACAACTTAATTCAGCAAGCATCTATGTACACAAGTTACAGCCAAAAATGCAAGTTCGAGAAACAATGCATTGCTTTTCAAGCTAAAAGTGCAAACCAAACGTATCAACAGCATGGAGGACAGAATGCCTCCCCCCATATGGCCATACCCTACCATCTAATGTAGTTCAATACAACGTGAAAAGTCTGATCCCGTTATTAGCACCGCCCATTTTTATCTTTCGCGGGGAAGCAATGTGTAGCTGAAAGTAGACACAGCCTTACTCGAACCTTGTCGCGATATATCTAGCAAGGGCTGCTGGGATGGAAGGGAATAAGCGTAATTCCTTAAGATGGGAAGGGAACTAAACTAAGATCCATGTGAACCTGAAGAGATTGGGCCTATTTTTTGCCTATCCAAACTAGCCCCCGGGAAGAAAGGATTGCCCCATTAATGGCAGGGATTGCGTAGTACTACTGTCTAACGTTTCCAGGTTCCATGTTCCACTGAGACTAACAAAACAAGTCCAAAAGAAAGAAAAGACCACCGCATTTTCCCATCCAAGATACTAAAAGCCATCCTCCACTCACAACAGAATTTTACTGTTACCAGTCGTCCCCAGCTACCAGTTATTACCACTGAAAAAAAGGCAAATTCCCCGGTTACAGCGCGATTTTGCAAATCCCAAGCATCCACTAAAGCAATCAATAAAGAAAGAGTAAAGAAGGGAAATGAATCGCCGTAATTCCTCGTCGTGTAACAGAAATCCGGAAGAGAAGGAGAGGCAACGATTGCAGGACAAATTTTTCTGATTTTTACTGTTCCGGTGTCCCGGAGCAGAGACCAGAGCTACAAGCAAAATGTGAAACGGACGGCGGAGAAAGGAAGAGAGCGTGACCTTGTCGAGCTTCTCGAAGGACTCGGCGCGGCGCGGCACCCAGCCGCGCACGGCCTCGGCGGCGACGGAGGCGAGCCACGGCGGCCACCCGGCCGCCACCTGCTCCGCCTCCAGCGCCCTCGGCACGGGGCTCCGCACCTGGCACGCCGCCATGGCCATCGCGGCCGCCCGCCTCCTCTCCAGCGCCTCATCCCGCGCCCGCGCCTGCTTCCGCGCCTCCTCCTCCCTCCTCGGCACCGCCGCTCCCGCCGCCGAGAGCTTCCCCGCCGGCGGGGGCGTCTGGACGCACCGGCCGTCGTCGATGGCCGCGGGGCGGCCGCACACGCAGCCCATGGTGACAGGGCGCCGGCTGCAACGGCGCCGGAGGGGCGCGCGGGTCGCTCGGCCCGGCCTGCCGCGCCGCCGGGGCAGTCACGGCATGCGGGGGAGCGGATCTCGGGGTTCCAGCGAATTGCGGGGGAGTGCGGTTAGGGTTTGGAGTGGGAGAGGGAGAGGGAGAGGGGGTGGATGGAACCTGGCAGTGGAGGCGGGCGAGTAGTGGGAGACTGACTAGCAACAGCCGGGTGAAGAAGACGGCGAGAGGAGAGAGGGACCTTTGCGTAATTTCAGGCTTTCCCTGAGGGTGTGCCGTGATATCATCATCGTTTGGCTGCTTCGACCTGCTTCTTTGGGAGTTTTTTCATGGGTACGCCTCTATGATTGTGTATTTACTGGTACATGCTTTTAAAATTTTGTTCGCATAGAGGCCCACACATTACAAGAACATAGTAATAACATATATATATCTGTACATCACCTAGCGATGACTACAAGCACTAAAATGAGCCGAAAGCGTACCGCCGTCATCACCCCTTCCTCACCAGAGTCGGGTCAAGCTTGTTGTAGTAGATAGTCGGGAAGTCGGCATGCTAAGACCTCATAGAACCATCGCACCAGAACATCAACTATCACCGATGAAAAGAAGTATAGATCGAAAGGACCCAACCTATAAACACATAAACGAAGGCAAGCAAAAACTGGATCCAAAAAGATCCAATGAAGACCAGCACCGACCGAATCAAACGATATCCGCCAGAGACACATCTCCACTCGTCCTCCGACGACAATAGACGCACCATCGAAACGGGACACACCTCCACACGTCCTCCATCTTTAGAGAGCCGCCATCGTCTTGCCTTTCCGAGCAGGTCACAGACCCTAAACAAACTTACAAAAACATCTAAAAAGAAGCAAGACCCCTCCCGCCGGCAAGAGTCACGGT
>NC_041384.1:112767972-112779948 GCF_002162155.2 Triticum dicoccoides | reverse complement strand
ATTTAAAGGCGCCCATAGATTGTACAAGAACATAAGGACGTTGGAATTGAAGCATTCTCCATCCCCAAAGGTCACATTATTCCTAAAATATGAAGCTCTCCAAAATGAAAGCAACCATTGCATGTCTCCATTAACCTTATTCAGCAAAAGAAGTGGCCAATCTAAACCATCATGAACCAGAATTTCCTCCCCAATGCTTTAAATTACGAAACATTGTGATCCTAGACTACTCAATTGAGTTCATTTTGCAATCCGTTCGACTACAACGGAACAAGAAAATGTGTATCACGCACAAGTCTTTCCATTTTAAAAGTTCTAGACACCCGGTGATTCAAAATTTGGACTCTGGCTATGAAGGTGCCCTTCCTATATTTGAAGACAATTTCTTTGCATTTGCCATTCATACAACTTCTAAAATCCAAAGATGAGTTATATCTTCTTTGTTTGCGAATAAAGATGAGATAAATCTGCTATCGCAAATGAAAAAAATGAACAATTTACCCACCATATACCAAGATTGCTCATTTTAAGGTCACCCGCTTCACTGCTTGTAGTCGTCGCTAGGTGGTCTACAGATCGGGTTCTAATTTTTATTATTTCCGGTGTTCGTTGTACTGCCATGATTGATGATGAATAGATTGCAAGTTTTCATGAAAAAAAAAGTAATACTAATTATAGAAAAGAACTTCGCAAAGAAAGGTAATATACAGAAAACCCTACACGGTCAACTACAAAATATTCCTACACCCGGAGGGCTCACGTGTTGCTAGAGAAAGCTCGTGCGAAACCGAAGCCGGAATAATAATCCGACTTTCGGGGGGCATATGGGCAGATCCTTCTCCCCACTGGAAGTAAATACCGGAAGCAGCTGTTCTTCGCTGCGATGTCTCTGCGCCCTCGGCACCTTGACCAACCTCATTCCCATACCAATCCGTATATACGCTCACTGACAGGTGTGTCCGGCACGCCGGGGCCCGCGGTGTCGGGGGCGAGTAAGGGCATCTCCAATGGTTGTAAGATAGTTATTGATAGACTTTACCACATAAATTTTTTGATGATATGTCATGCAATAAATGAGAAAAGAGAAGAATGTTGTATGTACATAAACCAACATCCATTGCACAAGCTCCAATGTAGAATGAAAGAGCATCTTATTTATTATCTCACATTTTATTGAGCATACTAGATATAATCCATTAAAAATATTGTATGTTAAGATACTGGTTGATGACATGGCATATTTTACCAACAAACATACAAACTGTTGGAGATGCTCTAAGCAGCAGCAGGGTGGTTTTCTTGGAGAACGACGCTCGCTGGCCGTTAGACTGTGCACTGAGCTAGCGTCCAATTGGTTCGCGCGGGCGCGCTACGTGACCACAGGGGGCGTACACGGGCTCTGTGCATGGCAGAGTATGACGTGGTGGGCCCGCTTCTGCTGCTTCCGGATGATTTTTTCACCTCTTTTTTGATATATTTTTTACTATTTTTGGCTGGTAATGCTAATAAAAAGCTTGTTTTTTTTGTTTAACGCTAGGAAAAGAAGCTTGTTCGAAAGTGGAGAGCGCCTGAAAATGTTGACCGAATTTCCAAAAGATAAAGAAAGTGGCAAATATCAAGCGGGAAAGAATCCAAGGGGGAAACTCGGTAGCAAAAAATGGTAGCCCTAGCAAATTAAGCAGTGCTATAGAAATGCTAAATGCGATGCCCAAGCGGAGGGTAGGGCGTGAGAGCATCTACACCCGGACACCCCAAATCTGTCTGGCTCCTCGCTCACCACCGACCTCATCGTTGTTCCACAAAAAACCTCAATCCGGCTCCTCGCTTGGAACCATAGCTCACTTGCTCCCGTCTCCTCTCGCTGATTCTGATCCAATTCGATGACCATGTCGAGTTTCAGCAGCCGCTCCGACGAGGAGCTAGCCCCCCGCATTGCCTTGGAGCAGTCCAAGGCAGACATTGGGGGCAGCTTCGGGTCTGCATCGTCACCGCAGCTCCCCCGTCGACGCTGGCTCCTCCCGGCCCGCGTGCAGCTCCACGAGAGTTGCGCAGTCCACACCTCCCCCACGCCATCCCCTGCCCCCGTCGGCTACTGCTCCCCCACGTGGGCAGCGGTGACGCGCACGCCTGAATCGAAGGTGCGTGACACCCGCCGTGAGGCGGCGGGCAAGGGACAGGGACGCGACAAAGCAGTCCGTGCGCCGCTGTCGCGGGATGCAAGCGAAGCCCAACGAGGACGAGTGGTCCTTGCTTTGGTCTAACGCCGGTCGCTTACGACGGTGAAGGCGGACGCTCGGCGGCTCCGTCGGAAGAACGCAAAGGCACTCCAGATTGCCATTGAGCGGTCCGAGCGCGAGGCGGCGGTGGGGGCGGCTCGGCTGGCGAAACTCAAGAGGCAGCAAGACAGGGTCGTCCGGTGGCTCAAAGGGCTCGTCATCCTCTCCGACACCTCCGATGATGACCATGACGCCTCTCCAACGACTCGGACGATCCTCCACCAGCCGGCGGCGACTGGAAGGGGAAAGGGCCACGTGAGGAAGTGGTGAAGATCTGCCTTCTTCAAAATGGTTTTCTCATTTTATGTTATTTATTACATTTTCCTAAGCTCCTATACAAGCACTTTTTCTACGAGCACTTTGCTTTGAGTAGTTCCCAGGATCACGAGCACATATGTTTTATGACCACACACTCTCTTCTTTTTAAACCTTTTTTATCCGTATGACGAACCTTAGTTATAATTACTTTTAGAATATGTTCTTTAAATAATACAAATTAAAATTGAATAATTCACACCCAAAAAAATCAGATCATCGCACAAACAATATGTATCTTCTCAGAAAGAACAATTCGTTGAGGAGTGCTGTGGCAAGTGGAGGTGGTTGTACTCCCTCCGTCCAGAAATACTTGTCGAAGAAATGGATAAAAATGGATGTATCTAGAACCAAAATACATCTAGATACATCCATTTCTCCGACAAGTATTTATGAACGGAGGAAGTACTACATACCCGGCAAGGAGTAAACCCTACATTAGACGTTATACATATGTGTCTCATTAACATGATTATTATTTTTTGGGTGGAATGTTGTTCTCGTTGATCGCAATGCACATGTTGTAAGTTGTAACTCTACGAATTCTAATCTTCGTGTTTGCGTATAAATATATCTTGCAGTATTAGTATTAGAAAAAATAGCATCACGAAATTTGTGACACCGGTAACTTCTCCACATAGTTTTAACATAGTTGACATGTGAACTAGGAGGTGTTTCTTCCATGTTATGTTGAAGCCTACTAGCATAAACTACTGGTACTACGGTATGTTTTGACTGAGCGGTGCAAGTATATTCTAATGGTGTGGATAATGATCCGGGTTTTGTGCCTAGGAACAAGGGCTTGGGGGTTTTAATACCACCCACTGGCCTCACCAAATCCATTCCATGAAAGCTCAACTTGCATAACCAAGTTCGATTATTCTTATCCTCTTTGGTGTACTACCTCACTCGTTGACCAAGTCGCCGCACCCAATTATCCCAAGCCTGCCGAGAGAGAAGAACAAGAAGAGAAGCATGGGCAGGAAGGAACCAAGATATAGGAAGATGAGACGAGTCATACGAAAGACACATGCAACGTTGCCATGCCCAAGATGGGGCCAAAACATGTGTAGATGCATATGCCCGATTAGCGTGGACTGTACACAAATAGCAACGGCCGAAGTACCATACAGCGTTCATGGGTTTGTACTGTCTCTTCATGAAATATAGTAGTATTAAACTAACTTCTCCAGTGAGAAGTGACAAGACGAAATTTATAGTTTAACATCCATGGTGGGTGTCATTTTAAGGGGGTGTTCGGAGTCCTTTCGCTCCAGACTCAGCTCTGCGGAGCTGACGGAGCTGTGGGCTAAATTTGTGGAGCTAGTAAGTACGTGCTCCGGAGATCTCGTAATTTCGCAGAGCCGGTGGAGAGCCGAACAGGCCCTAAGTTTAGTACAATCTACAATTTACATATTTTTCATTAGTTTTTTTAGATAACCACATGTATCATTAATCACAAACAAAGAGAATACAAAGCATGCACGCAGAACCGGCCGGAAGGGTCGAGAGGAAATATATGTCCGTGAAATTTTGCAGGAAACCACCCCAAGAAAAGAAAATTACAAAGAAGTCTTTAGGTAATCCTGCAATCACCATCGTCGCTGCTAACCATTGGTGGACTTGGAGGAGAGCCATAAACCAAAAGGGTGTTGTGGGTCGATGAAGAAGCCTGCCGTGAGTTGATACGTCTCTAATGTATCTATAATTTTTGATTGCTCCATGCTATATTATCTACTGTTTTGGACAGTATTGAGCTTTATTATCCACTTTTATATTATTTTTGTGACTAACCTATTAACCGGAGGCCCGGCCCAGAATTGCTGTTTTTTGCCTATTTTAGGGTTTTGAAGAAAAGGAATATCAAACGGAGTCCAAACGGAATGAAACCTTCGGGAACGTGATTTTCTCACCGAACATGATTCAGGAGACTTGGACCCTACGTCAAGAAACAAAGGAGGAGGCCACGAGGTAGGGGGCGCGCCTACCCCCCCCCCCCCAGGCGTGCCCTCCACCCTCATGGGCCCCCTGTTGCTCCACCGACGTACTCCTTCCTCCTATATATACCTACGTACCCCGAAACGATCAGATACGGAGCCAAAACCCTAATTCCACCACCGCAACTTTTTGTATCCACGAGATCCCATCTTGGGGCCTGTTCCAGAGCTCCGCCGGAGGGGGTATCCATCACGGAGGGCTTCTACATCATCACCATAGCCCCTCCTATGAAGTGTGAGTAGTTTACCTTAGACCTACGGGTCCATAGTTATTAGCTAGATGGCTTCTTCTCTCTTTTTGGATCTCAATACAATATTCTCCCCCTCTCTTGTGGAGATCTATTCGATGTAATCTTTTTTTGCGGTGTGTTTATTGAGACCGATGAATTGTGGGTTTATGATCAAGTCTATCTATGAACAATATTTGAATCTTCTCTGAATTCTTTTATGTATGATTGATTATCTTTGCAAGTCTCTTCGAATTATCAGTTTGGTTTGGCCTACTAGATTGATCTTTCTTGCAATGGGAGAAGTGCTTAGCTTTGGGTTCAATCTTGCGGTGTCCTTTCCCAGTGACAGTAGGGGCAGCAAGGCACGTATTGTATTGTTGCCATCGAGGATAACAAGATGGGGTTTTCATCATATTGCATGAGTTTATCCCTCTACATCATGTCATCTTGCTTAAGGCGTTACTCTGTTTTCATTAAATTAATACTCTAGATGCATGCTGGATAGCGGTTGATGAGTGGGGTAATAGTAGTAGATGCAGGCAGGAGTCAGTCTACTTGTCTCGGACGTGATGCCTATATACATGATCATACCTAGATATTCTCATAACTATGCTCAATTCTGTCAATTGCTCAATAGTAATTCGTTCACCCACCGTAAAATATCTATGCTCTTGAGAGAAGCCACTAGTGAAACCTATGGCCCTCGGGTCTATCTTCATCATATTAATCTTCCAATACTTAGTTATTTCATTTGCTTTTACTTTGCTTTTATTTTACTTTGCATCTTTATCATAAAAATATCAAAAATATTATTTTATCATATCTATCAGATCCCACTCTCATAAGTGGCCGTGTAGGGATTGACAACCCCTTATCGCGTTGGTTGCGTGGATTTATTTGTTGGTGCGAGGGACTCGTGCGTAGCCTCCTACTGGATTGATACCTTGGTTCTCAAAAACTGAGGAAATACTTACGCTACTTTACTGCATCATCCCTTCCTCTTCGGGGAAAACCAACGCAGTGCTCAAGAGGTAGCAAGAAGGATTTCTGGAGCCATTGCCGGGGAGTCTACGCAAAAGTCAATATACCAAGTACCCATCACAACCCTTATCTCCCGCATTATATTATTTGCCATTTGCCTCTCATTTTCCTCTCCACCACTTCACCCTTGTCGTTTTATTCGCTCTCTCTCTCTATCCTCCCTCTCTTTCGTTGGTTTGTGTGATATGCAGACGAAGAAAGATGTGGATAACGATATTGTTAAATTGAAGCTATTTCCTTTTTCGCTTAGAGATCGTGCTAAATCTTGGTTTTCGTCTTTGCCTAAAAATAGTATTGATTTATGGAATAAGTGCAAAGATGCTTTTATCTCTAAGTATTTTCCTCCCGCTAAGATCATCTCCCTTAGAAACGATATTATGAATTTTAAGCAACTTGATCATGAACATGTTGCACAAGCTTGGGAGAGGATGAAATTAATGATACGTAATTGCCCTACTCATGGTTTGAATTTGTGGATGATTATACAAAAAATTTATGCCGGATTGAATTTTGCTTCTAGAAATCTTTTAGATTCGGCCGCGGGAGGCACTTTTATGGAAATCACTTTAGGAGAAGCTACTAAACTCCTAGATAATATTATGGTTATTTATTCTCAATGGCATACTGAAAGATCTACTAATAAAAAGGTGCATGCGATAGAAGAAATTAATGTTTTGAGTGGAAAGATGGATGAACTTATGAAATTATTTGCTAGTAAAAGTGTTTCTTCTGATCCTAATGATATGCCCTTGTCTACTTTGATTGAGAATAATAATGAATCTATGGATGTGAATTTTGTTGGTAGGAACAATTTTGGTAACAACGCGTATAGAGGAAATTTTAATCCTAGGCCTTATCCTAGTAATCCCTCTAATAATTATGGCAATTCCTACAACAATTCTTATGGAAATTATAATAAGATGCCCTCTGATTTTGAATCTAAAATTAAAGAATTTATTACTTCGCAAAAGAATTTCAATTCTTTGATTGAAAAAAAATTGCTTAAGATTGATGAGTTGGCTAGGAACGTTGATAGAATTTCTCTTGATGTTGATTCTTTGAAACTTAGATCTATTCCACCTAAGCATGATATCAATGAGTCTCTCAAAGCCATAAGAATTTCCATTGATGAGTGCAAAGAAAGAACCGCTAGGATGCGTGCTAAGAAAGATGCCTTTATAAGAGCATGTTCTTCTAGTTCCTATGAAAATAAAGATGAAAATCTAAAAGTTATTGATGTGTCCCCTATTAAATCTTTATTTTGCAATATGAATCTTAATAATGATGGGACTGAATATGATCCACTTTTACCTAGAAGGCGTTTCAAGAATTTGGAGTTTTTAGATCTTGATGCTAAAATTGATGAAAGTGGGATCGAAGAAATTAAAACCCTAGATGTTGCTAAACCAACTATTTTGGATTTCAAGGAATTTAATCATGAAAATTGCTCTTTGATTGATTGTATTTCCTTGTTGCAATCCGTGCTAAATTCTCCTCACGCTTATAGTCAAAATAAAGCATTCACTAAACATATCGTTGATGCCTTGATGCAATCTTATGAAGAAAAACTTGAGTTGGAAGTTTCTATCCCTAGAAACCTTTATGATGAGTGGGAACCAACTATTAAAATTAAGATTAAAGATCATGAGTTCTATGCTTTATGTGATTTGGGTGCTAGTGTTTCCATGATTCCAAAGACTTTGTGCGATTTGTTAGGTTTCCGTGATTTTGATGATTGCTCTTTAAACTTGCACCTTGCGGATTACACTATTAAGAAACCTATGGGAAGAATTAATGATGTTCTTATTGTTGCAAATAGGAATTATGTACCCGTAGATTTTATTGTTCTTGACATAGATTGCAATCCTTCATGTCCTATTATTCTTGGTAGACCTTTTCTTAGAACGATTGGTGCAATTATTGATATGAAGGAAGGAAATATTAGATTCCAATTTCCGTTAAGGAAAGGCATGGAACACTTCCCTAGAAAGAAAATCAAATTACCTTATGAATCTATTATGAGAGTGTCAGGACCCCGATTCCAAGCCACATCGATCTAGCCGGTAACACCTCATATCACTTTGCGGCCTCACGCACGGTATCCCACGGGTGTCGCTTTACCATGGCCCGGGACCGTTTGCGCCTTTTGGCTCACGTATATGATGGTGCCGCTAGCATCCATATGACAGAGAACCCGGGCCGACATGGCTAGTCGTGAACCCAAAGCGGCACAGACCTATGGAGACAGGCATACATGAATCACATCGAGCATGTCAGTCATCAGCGAGTGATTCCGGGCTGTAGCACTGGGCTAACAGGACTCCGGGGAACCCGGGCTGTAGCAGGCTAGGCAGGACTCCGGAAGTCACCGCGTGACATTTCCCCGAAGGGACAGACATAGGAACGAAGTGAAACACATGCCGGCCAGTCAAGTGTCCTGAACAGTAGTGCTGGGCTAGCAGGACTCCGGTGAACCGGGCTGTAGCAGACTACTATGGCTCGAGGAACACTAGACTACATTTCCCCATAAGAAAGGCTGCCAAGGATAAACAACTAGATTGTCGGATCCCACTCATACCAAGCATTTCAATCATACACACAATATGCCCGATATGAGTACATACAACATGACATCACAACAAAACTCTACAACTCAAGTACTTTATTTAAAGGCTCCAGAGAGCCATACATAACATGTTCATATAGATAGGGGTCACATGACCCGACACTCAAGTCATACAATCATACAAGCACATGCGGAAGCAACTAGTCTGAGTACAGACACTAGAAAGAAAGAAGGCTTCTCGAAGCCTGTCTATCTACATAGGGCCCTCCATGGCCAGGATCACCACCTGGGTGGCTAGTCACTCGTCGACGTCAAGGTCTACGTAGAACCCATCGGAGGGGGCGGTGTTGTCGTCTGAAAATAGTAATTAAGCAAATATGAGTACAAGGATACTCAGCAAGTCTTACAACAGAACCTACTATACATGCTCATTCTCAAGAAGGTGGTGGGGTTATTGGAGCAAGCCAGCTTTGACTCTTGGCTAAGCTATCCTACGAAACTCCACTAGTAAAATAGTTTTCGCACACGAGTCCACTACTCACCAACACAATACTCCACCGGGGATCCTCCCTCGTTATCCTACGAGAGGCCCATCCTCGGTACTCACATTTATCTTGAGACTTTTAGTAGTATCCATTTAACTTGTCTATGAACTATATAGGCAACCAAGTAGTCCTTTACCGCAGACCCGGCTATTCGAATAGTTTTATACCCTGCAGGGGTGTACTTCTTCATACACGCTTTCACCACTTACCGTCGTTGACACGACATGTACTCGGCAACCTTCAAGCGGAAGCCCAGCGAGGGTGTCGGCCACGGCCTACCTAAACACTTAAGTCTCTAGTCCAGGTTTATCTCCTATCCAGGTTCCATCCGCAGGGAGTCCGGCCGAGGTTTCCACATACGGCCCCGAACGATGTGAACAGGGTCCCGAGACGCCAAACGGGCGCCCGGCATACCCGGCCATGGTGTATCTACCGCAACATAGCCCACCCCTAGGGTCAGCGCTACGCACGACCGCCAACACATAACCTACAAACACCAGAAACTATTTGCAACTCCTGGACAGAGTACTTGGGTGATTAAGAAGCCGAGAGGGTCCATTGGTTTCGGGCCCAATGTATGGTAGTAACTGCATCTTAAATCACACATACAAATCTCAGTTCTTATGGACGGCCTCAATGAAACAACCCACCATGTACTCCTACATGGCCTCTCATCGATACCTTTACCAAAACATGTTCAACACATCCCTGATATTACCGACATAAACATATCACTCTAGCCCATCACCCAGATGAACCAGACCTGACACAACTCTAAGCATAGCAGGCATAGCAAGGTAGGAATCACATACATGGCTCAATCAACTCCTACACATGCTAGTGGGTTTCATCTAGTTACTGTGGCAATGACAGGTCATGCAGAGGATAAGGGTTCAGCTACCGTAGCACACATCAGTTTGAATCGCGTTGTCTTAATGCAGTAAACAAGAGCAGAAGCGAGAACATGGGTTTGTATCGGGATGATCAATGGGTTGCTTGCCTGTTGTAGTGGTAGTAGGGTACTGCCCTTCAGACGGATACTCGGGGTTATCCTCAGAGGCAGAACCTACCACGAAAGACACACTGAACATAATCAACACATGGCAATATGCAACAATATGATGCATGCTATGACATGGCAAGATGAAAGTGTCTTGGCCTAATGCAAGCTAAAACATAAGGGGATGAACTCATTTGAATCAAAGATTCAATTATTAGCTCATTAAACATGGCTTTATTAGTGCATTACCTTATTCTGCTTAAACAGCAAGGTTAACTTGTTTTGTCATGCATGAAACCATTACAGGTGGATAGATTGAATTTTTCTGATCATTTTTCATATATAAATCTTTGCATTTGGAGCTATGGTTGATTTTCTATGATTTTTAGAAGTTTTGACTATTTTTTGGAATTTTCTATTAAAGAATAAATCCGGTAATTGAATTAATGCGTCAGCACTGCGTCACTGTGACGTCAGCGGGTCAAAGGTGCCAGCCCAGGTCAAACCTGACTGGTGGGCCCCTTCTGTCAGTCTCTCAGCTAACTAACAGAGTTGGTTAGTGTTTAGTTAGCACTAAACTGGATCAGTTAGGCTCTGGGCCCACATGTTAGTGAGAGAGGGTTAGTTAACGACGTCATTAACCTCTAACAGAGTGATTAACTCTAATTTAAACTAATCTAAATTAGTTAGGAGTCGGCCCCACACATCAATGTCTCAGATGGAGTCAAACTGGGGTCAAACCCCTGGTCAGCGGGGCTAATCCCGCCGGCGTTGAGTCGCCGGCGAGGCCGAGACGGCGGAGAGCTTAGGATTTGGTCCTCCGGTGACCAAATCGCCGGTGGAGACATGCTACGCGTAGCTGGGGAGCTGCCGCATCCAGTGGTGCAAGTGGTTGGACACGGGGACGCCGGAAACGAAGCCGGCGAGCTCGACAGCGGCGGCCGGAGTTCGGACGAGGTTGGGGTTCGACGCTACGGTACACGGAAGAAGGAGCTGGTGGTGGCTATGGCCTCCTGGTGCTGTGCTGAGCACAACGGTGAGCTTGGCTTCGAGCCACTATGGCTCTAGCCACGACGGCGCCATGGCCGGCAGCGGGGAGCTTTCGGGTGCGGTGGAAGTGGCGACTACAAAGGCCAAACGAGCACGGGAGCTAGGGGAAGAGGAAGAGGAGCTCACAGCAGGGTCGGAGAGGGGGTCAGCGAGCTCGGGGAGGTCCTGGCGGCGCCGAATCGACCGGAGACGGCTCGGGTGCCCGAGGTTGAAGACAAGGGCGAAGACGGCGTTCGGCGGCGTTTGGAGTCGCGTGGGTCAGCGGAGAGGTCTAGGGCGACGAGGCGGAGCTATTGGGCTTGTCGGAGGGGCGAGGGGGTGGCTCTGGTGACGTCTACGGCGAACGGCGGCGAGGATCGCGCTCGGCCATCACGGGAGAGGGTGAGGGAGACGAGGGGGAGAGTGAGGGAGGATGAGAGGGGGACGTGGGGGTCGGCGTGGCATCCCTGGACGTCTCCAGGGCGTCGGCAGAAGCAGGAGGTGGCCGGCGTGTGGCCGCGGGCGCCGGCCACGCGCTCCTCGTCCTCCTGGCGGGAGGACGACGACGACTGGCAAGGCCAGTCGGCTGGGCCGAGCCAGGTGGGCTGGGCCAGCACAGGTAAGGCCCAGGTGGGCTTCCCTCTCTCTCTTTTTTTTTGATTTGTTTCTGTTTTTCTATTTAACTACAACTGTTGGGCTTTATTAAAAATACTAAAAGGTTTCCAAAAATCCTGAAAATAATTGTGGGCTCTGTTTAGAATATTTCCAACAGCAACATTTATTTCCAGAATTATTTGAGCATTTAAATTATTTTATAGCATTTAAATGCCCAAAATCAAATACTTATGATTTAATTCAATGACCTTCTGTTGACCTAGAAAATTGTGCACTAATTTTGCCAGAGGTTCTAACCCAAGACAAAGAGAGTGAACTTTTTAGAAGGGCATTTCAGGTTCATTGAAAATAATTTTAGTAAA
>NC_041384.1:112657869-112767566 GCF_002162155.2 Triticum dicoccoides | reverse complement strand
CATTTCAAATTTAAGAGGAAAATAAACATGATGCACACTCTAATGCTTGAACTAACTAGGGTGTGATAGAGAGCCACAAAGATGCCAATACCTAGATCTATCCTTGCTTTTTATGCCTAGCTAGGGGCGTTAAACGATAGCACTTGTTGGGAGGCAACCCAATTTTATTTTTATTCTTTGCTTTTTTCTCCTGTTTAGTAATAAATAATTTATCTAGCCTCTGTTTAGGTTGTGTTTTTTGTGTTTAATTAGTGTTTGTGCCAAGTAGAACCGTTGGAAAGACTTTGGGAAAGTCTTGATATCTTGCTGTAAAAGACAGAAACTTTAGCGCTCACGAGAACTGCTGCCATTTTTATTTGGAAAGTTATATTTAGTTAATTCTTTTTGCAGATGATTAATAGATACATTCCTCACGTCCAGCAATTTATTTTAGAATTTTTGGGGGTCCAGATCTTGCGCTAGCTACAGATTACTATAGACTGTTCTGTTTTTGACAGATTCTGTTTTTTGTGTGTTGTTTGCTTATTTTGATGAATCTATGGCTAGTAAAATAGTTTATAAACCATATAGAAGTTGGAATACAGTAGGTTTAACACCAATATAAATAAATAATGAGTTCATTACAGTACCTTGAAGTGTTCTTTTGTTTTTTTCTGCTAACGGAGCTCACGAGATTTTCTACTTTAAGTTTTGTGTTGTGAAGTTTTCAAGTTTTGGGTAAAGATTTGATGGATTATGGAACAAGGAGTGGCAAGAGCCTAAGCTTAGGGATGCCCATGGTACCCCCAAGATAATCTAAGGACACCTAAAAGCCAAAGCTTGGGGATGCCCCGGAAGGCATCCCCTCTTTTCGTCTACTTCTATCGGTAACTTTAATTGGAGCTATATTTTGCTGTACACACCTTTTGAGAGAGCCATACATGATTTGGAATTTGTTAGAATACTCTATGTGCTTCGCTTATATCATTTGAGTTATATAGTTTTGCTCTAGTACTTCACTTATATCTTTTGGAGCACGGTGGTGGATTTGTTTTATAGAAACTATTGATCTCTCATGCTTCATTTAGATTATTTTGAGAGTCTTAAATAGCATGGTAATTTACTTAAATAATCCTAGTATGCTAGGTATTCAAGATTAACAAATTTTTATTTTTCTTATGAGTGTTTTGAATACTAAGATAAGTTTGATGCTTGATGATTGTTTTAAGATATGGAGGTAATAATATCAAAGTTGTGCTAGTTGAGTAGTTGTGAATTTGAGAAATGCTTGTGTTGAAGTTTGCAAGTCCCCTAGCATGCAAGTATGGTAAACGTTATGTAACAAATTTGAAACATGAGGTGTTATTTGATTGTCTTCCTTATGAGTGGCGGTCGGGGACGAGCGATGGTCTTTTCCTACCAATCTATCCCGTAGGAGCATGCGCGTAGTGCTTGATTTTTGATGACTCGTAGATTTTTGCAATAAGTATGTGAGTTCTTTATGACTAATGTTGAGTCCATGGATTATACGCACTCTCACCCTTCCATCATTGCTAGCCTCTTCGGTACCGTGCATTGCCCTTTCTCACATTGAGAGTTGGTGCAAACTTCGCCGGTGCATCCAAACCCCGTGATATGATACACTCTTTCACACATAAACCTCCTTATATCTTCCTCAAGACAACCACCATACCTACCTATTATGGCATTTCCATAGCCATTCCGAGATATATTGCCATGCAACTTTCCACCATTCCGTTTATCATGACACATTCATCATTGTCATATTGCTTAGCATGATCATGTAGTTGACATAGTATTTGTGGCAAAGCCACCGTTCATAATTCTTTCATACATGTCACTCTTGGTTCATTGCATATCCCGGTACACCGCCGGAGGCATTCATATAGAGTCATATCTTGTTCAAAGTATCGAGTTGTAATTCTTGAGTTGTAAGTAAATAGAAGTGTGATGACCATCATTCATAGAGCATTGTCCTGAAAAAAGAGAGAAAGGCCAAAAAAAGGAAGGCCAAATAATAAAATAAATAAATATAAAAGGGACAATGCTATTATCCTTTGCCACACTTGTGCTTCAAAGTAGCACCATAATCTTTATGATAGAGAGTCTTTTGTTTTGTCACTTTCATATACTAGTGGGAAATTTTCATTATAGAACTTTGCTTGTATATTCCAACAATGGGCCTCCTCAAGTGCCCTAGGTCTTCGTGAGAAAGCAAGCTGGATGCACATCCACTTAGTTTCTTTTGTTGAGCATTCATACATTTATAGCTCTAGTGTATCCGTTGCATGGCAATCCCTACTCCTTGCATTAACATCAATCGATGGGCATCTCCATAGCCCATTGATTAGCCTCGTTGATGTGAGACTTTCTCCTTTTTTGTCTTCTCCACATAACCCCCATCATCATATTTTATTCCACCCATAGTGCTATGTCCATGGCTCGCGCTCATATATTGCGTGAAAGTTTATAGGTTTGAGATTACTAAAGTATGAAATAATTGCTTGGCTTGTCATCGGGGTTGTGCATGATGAGAGCATTCTTGTGTGATGAAAATGGAGCATGACTAAACTATATGATTTTGTAGGGATGAACTTTTTTTGGCCATGTTATTTTGAGAGGACATAATTGCTTAGTTAGTATGCTTGAAGTATTATTATTTTTATGTCAATATGAACTTTTATCTTGAATTTTTTGGATCTGAATATTCATACCACAATTAAGAAGAATTACATTAAAATTATGCCAAGTAGCACTCCGCATCAAAAATTCTGTTTTTATCATTTACCTACTCGAGGACGAGCAGAATTAAGCTTGGGGATGCTTAATACGTCTCCGACGTATCTATAATTTTTGATTGCTCCATGCTATATTATCTACTGTTTTGGACATTATTGGGCTTTATTATCCACTTTTATATTAGTTTTGAGACTAACCTATTAACCAGAGGCCCAACCCAGAATTGCTGTTTTTTTGCCTATTTTAGGGTTTCTAAGAAAAGGAGTATCAAACGGAGTCCAAACGGAATGAAACCTCCGGGAACGTGATTTTCTCACTGAACATGATCCAGGAGACTTGGACCCTACGTCAAGAAACAAAGGAGGAGGCCACAAGGTAGGGGGGCACGCCTACCCCGCCCCCCAGGCGCGACCTCCACCCTCGTGGGCCACCTGTTGCTCCACCGACGTACTCCTTCCTCCTATATATACCTACGTACCCCCAAACGATCAGATACGGAGCCAAAACCCTAATTCCACCGCCGCAACTTTCTGTATCCACGAGATCCCATCTTGGGGCCTATTCCGGAGCTCCACCGGAGGGGGTATCCATCACGAAGGGCTTCTACATCATCACCATAGCCCCTCCGATGAAGTGTGAGTAGTTTACCTCAGACCTACGGGTCCATAGTTATTAGCTAGATGGCTTCTTCTCTCTTTTCGGATCTCAATACAATGTTCCCCCTTCTCTTGTGGAGATCTATTCGATATAATCTTCTTTTTGCGGTGTGTTTGTTGGGATCGATGAATTGTGGGTTTATGATCAAGTCTATCTATGAACAATATTTGAATCTTCTCTGAATTATTTTATGTATGATTGGTTATCTTTGCAAGTCTCTTCGAATTATTAGTTTGGTTTGGCCTACTAGATTGATCTTTCTTGCAATGGGAGAAGTGCTTAGCTTTGGGTTCAATCTTGCGGTGTCCTTTCCCAGTGACAGTAGGGGCAGCAAGGCATGTATTGTATTGTTGCCATCGAGGATATCAAGATGGGGTTTTCATCATATTGCATGAGTTTATCCCTCTACATCATGTCATCTTGCTTAAGGCGTTACTCTGTTTTCATTAACTTAATACTCTAGATGCATGCTGGATAGCGGTCGATGAGTGGAGTAATATTAGTAGATGCAGGCGGGAGTCGGTCTACTTGTCTCGGACGTGATGCTTATATACATGATCATACCTAGATATTCTCATAACTATGCTCAATTTTGTCAATTGCTCAACAGTAATTCTTTTACCCACCGTAAAATACCTATGCTCTTGAGAGAAGCCACTAGTGAAACCTATGGCCCCCGGGTCTATCTTCATCATATTAATCTTCCAATACTTAGTTATTTCATTTGCTTTTACTTTGCTTTTATTTTACTTTGCATCTTTATCATAAAAATACCAAAAATATTATCTTATCATATCTATCAGATCTCACTCTCGTAAGTGGCCGTGTAGGGATTGACAACCCCTTATCACGTTGGTTGCGATGATTTATTTGTTTTGTGCAGGTGCGAGGGACTCGCGCGTAGCCTCCTACTGGATTAATACCTTGGTTCTCAAAAACCGAGGGAAATACTTACGCTACTTTACTGCATCATCCCTTCCTCTTCGGGGAAAACCAACGTAGTGCTCAAGAGGTAGCATGAGCAAGGCCTTTGTCACTGTGGCACGTCGATCGGGGATCATCCCCACTCACGTCGAGCCACGAAGCCACTGTCAGCTATCGACGTCGTCGAGGCCAAGCGCCAAATCCACCACCATCGATCCTCAAGTCTAGATTTGAAATCGCCATTCGCTCTGGCCCACCGATGATGTTGCCAGGGACGACAACGGCCGGTCGAAGACCTAAACACACCGACCTAAAGGGTCGACAAAATACAGAGCCCATCGGCTCCTTGTCGCCGCCATAGACGTCATCGAAATGAGACTGGAGCCAAGGCATTATTTTTGGATGCATCATCACCGTCACCATCAGAAGCAATACCACCCCACAGACGAGGCCTACCCTACCTGTGTGTCAGATCAGAATCACCGGGGTCCCCACCCCCTCCAGTCGTCGGAGAAGACGAGTAGGAGGCAGGGACCGACGATGTCGCGCGCAGAAGTAGGGAGCAGCGGTTCACCTATCCAGTCGCCTCTCTCGGGCGGTTGTTGAAGCGAAGCGGTATGTGAAACTACAATGTGAGTTCTTGGATTATTCTTTTATTAATTATATAAATAACGGACTGGATAATTGGAGGGTACCAACCCACAAGGGATCAAACTTCAAGTTTGACATCTATGTATTCTTCCTGTGGAGGTGATGTTTGGTCGATAGTGAGGCACATGTAGATCTCAACAACCATGAATCGATTTGTAAGAGATAAGCATATATTTCATCCTTAAACTAGTTGACTAGTGAGAATTTGCTCCGACTTCAAGACTAGACGAAATTGTACACTAAACTTTCAATAGCGGACAAGTTTTGTCTCTTTCCCTCAACCAAGGTAGTATCCATGCTAAACTTTCAATTGCCGACTATCGCATCAATGTCCACGAACTGGCCCCCTTTAATCCGTGAACGGATGCGGTGTCCAGTTTGCGGGTCACTATTGGAGATGCTCTTATCCACGTGACTACATCTGTGTCTCCTATTTAGACTAGATACCATTAGGAACACATGCTTGCAAGTGTGAATTGGTTGATGGTAGAGGAAGGAAGCGAGCAGGAAACATAGGCTATGGTGGCACCACGATGATGGATGCACCAGAGTGGCGCCGACGACCTTGGCGATGAAAGCAACTATATGACTCGTCGAAGTGTCGATTCCCAACATATCTTGCCTCTCTGATTGAGTCAATGTGTTGGCTCTCAACATATCTTGCCTCGTGCATTGTTGGTTGAAATTCAAAGGGGCACCCAAGTGGCAACTATCCATTGCAAACTCCATCAAGACTGCTAGCATCGGCATCAAGGAAGAAGCAGATGATCGAATTGACCCAATAAAAGAGCAGCCCAAGAAGGTTAGGAGAGGGTTCCGGGGAAGGAAGTGTGAGGGGGAGAAGGAGAAGAAAGAAGGGACGGAGCCTAGGATGACATCAGCACTGAGGAAGAAGCAGGTGATCCAATTGACCTAACAAAAGAGCAGCCCAAGAAGGTTAGGAGAGGGTTCCGGGGAAGGAAGTGTGAGGAGGAGAAGTAGAAGAAAGAAGGGGCGGCGCCCAGTATGACATCGACACCGAGGAAGAAGGAGGGGCATGTGTCCAATGCTTCGATGTGAAGGAGGAAAACAAGGCCGAGATGTCTAATCTGATGGCGGCGGCCAAGAAGAAGCTCAAGCTCAAAGAAAGGAGGGTTGAGCTCGCAACCTATTTGGAGGATACGAAGATGTTGACCATGAAGATGGACGAGTTGGATGAGGATGCGGTGATGATCGCGCGCGCCATCGTGTGAAGATGTTGAAGCGCTTGTCGGTCAAGTTGGAGGTGGTCGAGAAGGAGCCGGATGGTGAGGAGGGGGCGGTGGCACAGTGAGCGCGGAGGCTTGGATAGCCGGTCTCGCATGGCAAAATTTCCCGTTTTGCATAGACTCGCGGATTGATACTTTTGTAATTGGCCGCACGCAAAGAATATCCTTTTTTTTTTTTGCATGGACCGACGAATTGATACTTTTATGATCGGCCGTATGCAAAAATATGAGCGGTTGCTTTTTTTGTGTGTGATTGAGCACTACGAAAACCACACTTTAACTTGGACTTAATATTGCTATGCATTGGAAATAAAAGTGGCTGGACTTGGACGGATTACGGAATAGGGATGCAGTTAGATGCCGACTCCTGCATCCGCGTCCGCGGACTGGTGTCTAGACTTTAAACAAATATACGGTCTGTTTTAAGGTCAGCCCATCACATCTTAATCAGTACACTAGGTGCATAACTTAGTCCATACGTGGTTCGTTGGGGGCTGATTAGTGACACGTGAAACCTTAATATCGACCTACGTACTTATACACATAGACGCATGTGCATTGTACGTTGTCTCGGTCATGCCGCCGTGGACGTACGTACGGACGAAGCTCGTAGGGCATGCATGTCCGGCCAGCATCCCGTAGCTTAGCTAGCGGCGCACATGCGGCCGGCCGAGGGATCGGGATCTGGAGGAGGAAGGCACTGCCAATGCCAATGCCAATGGACAACCAACCCAACCCAACCCAACCACCTCCCCGTCAGTACGTGGCCCCTCGCCCTCAATACGCGAGGCCGGCGGCCGGCCGCCCGGCCAGGTGATCCATCGGCGCCATTTGCTTTCTCCATTATAATTCCTGTTTGAGGCAGAGACACGCATGGGGTAGCGGCTACCCCCTGCTCCTGCTGTGACCCCGCCCTGCAAGCGGAGCTGTGTTTTTTTGAGAGAAAGAACAACTCAAAATGCTCATTTTGACCGGCGCACAATACACCGGTACGGACAAATTAAAGCCATGCGCGGCGTGCGTGTCTGACGCCGGGAATCCTGCGGCTCGAATTAGAAAAGAAAAGACGCCGCCCGTCATGCGTTGTTGCCAGCGCTAGATTGCATGCATTCAGATTCAGTATTTGCTCAACTGAAAAACAAAAAGACGCAGTCCTTGCTGCAGTACGCAAGTATTCTTCAGAAAATGGATCCGGAGGAGGAAGAAGAGATAGAGAGGGGGCGGGTCTAAGCCTCTAGCGCCTGGTGGTGGTGTGAAGCTGACGTGAGAGGGGAGATGCGCATGCAGATGCAGTGACTGGCAATGGCAATGGCGATGGCTTCTTGTGATCTTGTCTGGAAGCTGAGAAAGATGCTAGTGCTACTGCATCTGCATGCATGCTGCGTAGCCTGCCATGCAGCCATGCTTGCGTGCAGGTGCTCGCATAGTCACATGCCGCGGAAACTCAACAGTTGCTACAGCAAGAGACTGTTGTGTGCCGTGCCGGACGGCTGGGCCTGAAAAAAGCGGGCCTGTCTCTCCTGCCGGCCATGGTCCTCCTGCTCCTCACGTACCGTCTCTCGCCTGCCTTTCCTTTTACGCCTTCTCTCCCTTCACCATGCTCGTACGTGATTTCTACTGTATGAGTTTTTTTTGAGCGGTTCTACTGTATGAGTGAAGTGTTAGTGTGTGCATTTCATCAGAGTTGTAATGGACAGGCTGACTGCATCTGTAATTCTGCACACTTTGGGCCGTTTCCTGTGTTCGGACCGGGCTGAAAAGCTATCTATGACAAAACGTGCCCATACATGGCGCCAAATTATATTTGCAAGCTGTGCGGCAAATGGGACCTCCTACTTAGCGCCGTATGCGCTGGCCAACTAGCAGAATATACGGGGCGCTCCGGCAAGCGCCCTTATTTTTTTTTCATTTCCTTTCTTTTTTATTGTTTCTTATTTAAAATAATTCGAGGTTTCAAAAAGTTTTAAGAATACTAAAATGTTCATGGACTCAAAAAATCATGATTTTGTAAAATCCCCGTATATTCAAAAAATGTTCACAATTTTGGAGAAAAAGTTAAGGGATTAAAAAAATGTTCAAGATTTTTGGAAAAATTATTGCTTATTGAAAAAGGTTCTTGAATTCAACAAATATTCAAAAATTTTGTGGCTTTCATGAATTGTTCCCAATTTTTTAAAAAATCATCGATTCAAAAACAATTAACGAATTACAAAATATTCTAGAAGAAAAAATGTTCATGATTTTAGAAAATTATAACATATTAAAAAAATCACTTTTTTGTGACCAAAAACTATTACCAAATTTCAAAATAATTCATCGATTCAAAAAATGTTCATGAATTCTAAACATATTCGTCAAAACCAGAAAATGTTGACAAGTTTTAGGAAAATGTTTGCATACTCGAAAAATCTTCACAAATTTAAAAAATGTATGAAAATGTGAAAAATGTTCATGAAAAATAAAAAGAAAGTAAAATGCATTAAAATGAAAAATGAACATGAAAAAAAGAAAAGAAAGAAAAGAATAAGAATGAAAATGAAAATGAAAATGAAAAAAGCAGAAACAACGACAAGAACAAAACAAATCAGTATGGGAAGCTTGTAGAAATGTCCCAGAACCAGAATGGAGCTAGTTTGGCCTAACCAAACGTAGGCGTGCGGGGAGCAGGGGTACGTATTTGGTCACTATTTGGCGACCTACGTGCCAAATAGGATCCGTCGGGGCAAACTGTCGCCCTGCCGCGCACAAAGGAACGATTTAATTGGGTTGGCCCATCTTGCGATCTACGAATCATGATTTTTGGAACCTTCTAGAAGGTTTTGAACTTTTCAAATAATTAGGTTTTGACCGGTTCAGGTCAATTTCTTTTATCTGTTTTCTTTTCACTTTTCCTTTTTCGAAAATTCTCTTTTAAAAGATGTTCAGATTTTTTTAAAAAAATTGTGTGTTACTCTATTTTCAGGATTTTTAAAAAATCTTGTGCTTTCAAATATCTTTTGTAATCTAAAAATGCCCCATCAATTTTTTTCACATTTTTTAAAATGCAGAAAATATTCAAGAATTTTATAAAAAAGTTAACATTTTCAAAAAAATGTTGTTGCTTCATAATTTTCTCACAATTGAAAATGTTCCTACTTACTAAAATTTGTTCAGAAACTTTTTGAAAAGTTCACATTGTGATTTTTCCCAATTTAAAAACCGTTCAGATTTTCAAAACTCATTCCGAATTTAAATAACTATTCTCTATTTGAAAAATCATTTGTTTTAAATTATTTATTTTATATTTTAAAATATTGAAAAATTAGAAACCCGACAAAAAAGTTTGCTATGGTGACATGGGCCATGTGAATATTAGTTTTGAGGTGTCTCGCATGAAACTTTTTTGTCGGGTTTTTACATGGGCTAAAAAAGTTTTGAGGTGTCTCCGACAAAAAAGTTTCATGGGGGACACCTGAAAAAGTAATATTCTTTTCATAAAGTTCCTGGAAAGTTTCATGAAAAACAATTGGATCGGTATCTAAGAAAAAAACCCGGGAAAGACAACATTCAGCCTACCCCAGGCATAGCAAGTTTACCAAAACTTTTGTTGGGCACAACGTGCAATTAAAACTGTCAAGTAAATAGATGTTTATAGGGGATGCCTTGTACCAAATGTTTGTTTCTTGAGGTTCTTTGATATAAAAGAACATATTGAAAGATGACATGTTGATGCCTAAAATCCATCCAAAAAAATATACCATCATAAACAACGACAAGCGGGATAGGGCCGTAGGTCACAATTCGCCCAAGACACACCGGAGGAATAGTAGACCATTATGACTTTTTCAATGAAGGATATTTATTGACTCAAACGTCACCTGAAGACCATAGAAAATACAATGAGTCTTAACCTCATCCCCCAGTTATAAAAAAAAAGAGAAGCACAAGGTGCATAAGGTGATTAGATATTTATAGGTATGCCAACCCTCAGGTGGTGGGTGCATATCTCGATTCGGATTTCACTAGACAACAATGGATGTTGTGGACTTTAGGTATTAGCACAGCCCAACTTTTTTTTTTTGATTTGTTTTGTTTCCTCTCTGCGGCGCTTAGCCCCCTATATCTGGTATGCACTCTGTGTATGTGGTAGTGTAAAGAACCTGCTAAGTTTCGTTACTAAAGCCGGGGCAAGTTTTCTGCGGGTTCCGGGAATGAAATGTTTATATATCAAGATAAAAACCCGGAAACCACTCTATGTTGCTTAATTGCCGCCCCCATTTGCAAACAGGCATGCATAGATGCTTGATAGAGAAGCAACCAGGAGATATGTTTTACTAGCTACTCCCTCCGAAAAAAAATATAAGAGTGTTTAGATCACTAAAGTAGTGATTTAAACATTCTTATACAGAAATATAAAAGCGTTCATATTTCTTCACGGAGGAAGTACTAGTTAACCACACGACAAATTTCATTCCGTGCAACACGCATACGCGAAATGAAGTCACATGCCACAACACGTACGAGCTCACAACCACATAGTAGTAGTACCTGAAGCTCAGCCACTGGTTACAGGGGAGGAACACGGGACCGATCGGCTGATCCAAGATCCTATCCTATGCACGCATCAGCCAACCTTCAGGTTCTTGCACGACGACAACACAACATACGTAGACACACACGTACAGATCGACCTTTATTGACACGGGTTACTAGTACGGGTAGAGGCGTACGCGATGACCGAGAGGCCCAGCGGGGCGGGCCTGTTCAGTGGCCGCAGGTGCAGTTGGTGCAGGTGCAGCTGGCGCCGCACTTGCACTTGCCGTCGTTCTCCGCGGCCTCCTGCACCTCGAAGTGGCTGCACATGCATGGGCCAACGTTAGGTCTTCGATAGAGATCTCTAGTCAAATCAATTTTTATTTAGTTCCGGAGGCTATATCAAGATCGTCCTGGATGAAGTCCTTCCATGGAGTAGATCTTGCAACTGGATTTAATTTTGGCTAATCTCTCAGCAAGCTAAGCTTTGTGTGACCATGTCATAAATTTACTTTGTGTGTGTGTGCGTGTGTGGGCAGTTTCAACCGATTAGTTTCTACTTTCTACATAGTATAGTTTAAGGTAAACCGGAACGGATCAGCGAAGTGAAATACTACTACTAGTGCGCAGTACCTCTTCTCGGTGTCGACCATGACGATGCCGTAGCCGTCGCCCTTCTTCCTGCACACATGAGATGACAGAACCACCACAGGAACATGTATTCAGACAGGGTAGAGCAAAGATCGATACGAAGATCGGACTATACAGACGATGCACGTGGAAGAGACGGATTAGCTCGATCTAGCTGTGTGGTAGGTACTGTACTTACACGCACTGGGTCTTGTCGGCGCAGTCGCAGTTGCCGCACTTGTCAGCCATGGCGGTCTTGGGTTGTGATCGGAGGGTACTTCGCGAATCGATCGACCTGTGGTTGATTGGTTTTGCTCTTGCTTGGTGAGGAGCAATGGACGCTGCTTGCGGTGGTATATATAGCCGCGCGCCGGGCCGGAGGGAGGGAATCCGCCGGTCCGGCACGGGCTGGGGACGGGAGAAACTCTAGCTAGGCTTGGGGAACCGTCATGACGTCGTAGCACCATATCAGTCGCTGCGGAGTCATTATGAACAGAAAAAGAACCATCTACCGAAAGCGCCGCCTGGCCCACTGGAGGAGGAGGCCATGGCACACACTGCCCGCTACCCATAGGTTCTGGAGTCCGGACCTCCAACAGGGTCATTTTATCTTTTAAAATCTCTTCAGTGCTATATTCCAAGCAAGATCTAGAAACTTTAGATAACTGATCAAGAAATCAACACTTATTTCCAATGGAGAAACTACCTTGCAATGTGCTATATCTGACCTGAGACTCCAAATACGTCAAATAAGCAAAATAACCATATCACGAACTTGATCAGAACATCCAGATAAAACATGTAACAGCCACTCCTTGCCATTGTCTATCAATTGGTCCGTCGCCGGTAGCGGTCAGAACTCATGCATGGCCTCCCAAAGGGCCCTTGCATGGCCACGTGTAATTAAAGCATGAAAGGAGCTCTCCACTTCAAGGCCACACACAGGACATGTTCCACGATCTGAGAGATGTCTAGTCACTTTGCATTCATTTGTTGCTAAGGCCCTAGCCGCAACCTTCCAGGCAGTGACCGCATCTTGAGCGGAACTTTCGCTCGCCAGATACAAGACCATAGAGAACGCTCACCACCAGGGCAGGTACTGGAAGCACCACCTGCAAGATTATCCTCGTGTTCATGTGTAGCCAGCCGGTAAGCACTCTTCACACTAAATCTCCCATTCTTTTCAAGGGCCCAGACAAGGAAATCATGACGATTCCTAGGTGAAGTCCGAATTTTCAAAATATAATGTACGTCCATAGGCCAAAAATGCTCCTCAAGTCAGCTCCATATTCCATGCACCATTAGTATCAAGAACGTCAGAAACACGATTAAACCTACAGTTTCGCTTAGGCGTAACCGACCGGTAATCATGGCCACGTGGAATCCATGGATCGCGCCATGCTTTAATCGCAGCACCGTCCCCCACTCTTCATATAATACCCTTCTTAACCAGATCCCAGCCATAAACAATATCTTTCCATACTGCCGATGAGTTCACCGGAAACACATTATTAAGAATATTACCGTTTGGATAATACTTGGCTTTTGGAAGGCGGGCACACAAACTATCAGGGGAATCAATTAAACGCCAAGCCTGTTTAGCCAACATAGCTTGGTTAAATGCTCTCATATCTCTGAACCCCATGCCGCCTTTTGATTTCAGCAGAGTCATTTTGTCCCACTTTAACCACACCATCTTCTTCTTGCCATTCTCAACACACCACTAATATTGACGCATCAGTCGGGTTAGCTCATCACATGCTGACGCTGGTAATCGAAAAACACTCATGACATAACAGGGTATAGCTTGCGCCACTGACGTAATCAAAATCTCCTTATTACCAGAAGACATATATTGTTCACTCCAATCCACCAACATCTTCCTCATATTAGACTGAAGCATCTCAAATCTCCCTTTATGCATTCTTCCTTCTGGAACCGGCAAGCCCAGATATTTCGGCTCAAATACTTCTGTCGTTATTTCCAACAATCTCTTTACTTCCTCCGTGACCGTTGGTGCACAATTATCAGAAAATAGGATGGAACACTTCGATGGATTAATAAGTTGTCCAGTAGAAGCTGCATAAGTGCTCAACAAACCTTTGACAATCGCTATCTGTTGTACGGAAGCCTTAAAGAATAATAAGGAATCATCTGCAAACAACAAATGTGAAATAACCGGCGCCCTTCGACGGATCTGGACTCCTTCGAACCCACCCTCCAGTTTTGCTCTAGTGATCAGGGCGGATAAAGCATCAGCAACAAACAAGAACAAAAAAGGTGATAAAGGATCACCTTAACGAAGCCCACGAGTCGGTCTGAAGGACTCCAATAACTTCCCATTAAACTTGACCAAATATTTCACCGATGTGACAAAAGCCATTATACGCATAATCCATGACGCAGAGAAACCCACTTGGCTAAGGCTTTTTCCAAAAATCCCAATCAACACGGTCATAAGCTTTGGATAAGTCTAGCTTGCATGCACAATAAGCATGATCATTATTTTTTAGAGACTGAATAAAATTGATGCAGTCGAAAGCAATAATAGAATTATCGGAGATAAGACGCCCTATAACAAAGGCACTCTGGTTTTCTGAAATAAACTCCACAAGAAATGGCCGTAATCAGTTCACCATGCACTTCGACACAATCTTATAAACCACGTTGCAAAAATTTATTGGTCTAAAATCCTTAAGTTCCTTGGGGCGTGGAACCTTTGGAATTAAGACAATAGCGGTGTCATTTACGCCCTCCGACATAATTCCAGTCACAAAAAATTCCAAAACAGTGGCAATAATTTCAGATTTAAGGACTGCCCAGTTGCACTATTAAAACCGTGCAGGGAACCCGTCTGTACCTGGTGCCTTAAGAGGACCTATTTGAAATAGTGCATCAGAGACCTCATTTATAGAAAAAGGAGCACACAAAGCAATATTCATCTCCTTATATCCGATCATTGATCGTGTTTTCTTTGGGGCGTGTTAAGCATCCCGTTGCTCATCTTTTTTAAAGATTAAAGATCGGCCGGGTCATGAGCCGTCGGATCCGTTACGGTTGATCAACGCTCTCTATCATTGCAATAGCGGGTGTATTGCAGAAACCTTTATAATAGAGATCACGTTGCAGAAACATCTGCATATTTTTTTTAATAGAGATCATGTTGCTGAATTTTTCTACAACAAAAATCATCTTGCAGGACTATTTGCTGCAGGCGGCACTGACGGTTGTGACTGAGCTCGAGGAGGCGGCAACCATTGACACCGGTGCTCCTATAGGATAACAGGCGAACTCTGCTCCAGCGGTAGCGTGCCTTGTTGGGGAACGTAGTAATTTCAAAAAAATTCCTACGCACACGCAAGATCATGGTGATGCATAGCAACGAGAGGGGAGAGTGTCGTGTACGTACCCTTGTAGACCGTAAGCGGAAGTGTTATGACAATGCGGTTGATGTAGTCGTACGTCTTCACGATCGACCGATCCTCAGTACCGAACGTACAGCACCTCCGCGTTCAGCACACGTTCAGCTCGGTGACGTCCCATGAACTCACGATCCAGTAGAGCTTCCAGGAAGAGCTTCGCCAGCACGACGGCGTGGTGACGGTGTTGATGAAGCTACCAACGCAGGGCTTCGCCTAAGCACCACTACGATATGATCGAGGTGGATTATGATGGAGGGGGGCACCGCACACAGCTAAAAGATCAATGATCAATTGTTGTGTCTCCAAGGGGTGCCCCCCTCCCCGTATATAAAGGAGTGGAGGAGGGGGAGGAGGCCGGCCTCCTATGGCGCGCCCCATGAGGAGTCCTACTCCCACCAGGAGTAGGACTCCCCCCTTCCAAGTAGGAGTAGGAGAAGGGAAGGAAGAGAAGGAGAGAACGAAAGGGGGGCACCACCCCCCTCCTTGTCCAATTCAGCCTAGAAGGGGAGGGGGGCGCGGCTGCCCTTGGCCGCCCCTCCTCTTCTCCCACTAGGGCCCATTAGGCCCAATATACTCCCCAGGGGGTTCCGGTAACCCCCCGGAACCTCCCGAAACACTTTCGGTGTCCGAACATAGTCGTCCAATATATCGATCTTTATGTCTCGACTATTTCGGGACTCCTCGTCATGTCCGTGATCATATCCGTGACTCTGAACTACCTTCGGTATATCAAAACACAAAAACTCATAATACCGATCGTCACAGAACTTTAAGCGTGCGGACCCTACGGGTTCGAGAACTATGTAGACATGACCGAGACACGTCTCTGGTTAATAACCAATAGCGGAACGTGGATGCTTACATTGGTTCCTACATATTCTACGAAGATCTTTATCGGTCAAACCGCATAACAACATACGGTGTTCCCTTTGTCATCGGTATGTTACTTGCCTGAGATTCGATCGTCCGTATCTCAATACCTAGTTCAATCTGGTTACCGGCAAGTCTCTTTACTTGTTCTGTAATGCATCATACCGTAACTAACTCATTAGTCACATTGCTTGCAAGGCTTATAGTGATGTGCATTATCGAGAGGGACCGGAGATACCTCTCTGACAATCGGAGTGACAAATCCTATTCTCGATCTATGCCAACTGAACGAACACCATCGGATACACCTGTAGAGCACCTTTATAATCACCTAGTTACGTTGTGACATTTGGTAGCACACAAAGTGTTCTTCCGGTAATCGGGAGTTGCATAATCTCATAGTCATAGGAACATGTATAAGTCATGAAGAAAGCAATAGCAGTAAACTAAACGATCAAGTGCTAAGCTAACGGAATGGGTCATGTCAATCACATCATTCTCCTAATGATGTTATCCCGTTAATAAAATGACAACTCATGTCTATGGCTAGGAAACTCAACCATCTTTGATCAACAAGCTAGTCAAGTAGAGGCATACTAGTGACACTATGTTTGTCTATGTTTTCACACATGTATTATGTTTCCGGTTAATACAATTCTAGCATGAATAATAAACATTTATCATGATATGAGGAAATAAATAATAACTTTATTATTGCCTCTAGGGCATATTTCCTTCAGTCTCCCACTTGCACTAGAGTCGATAATCTAGATTACAAAGTAATGATTCTAACACCCATGGAGTCTTGGTGCTGATCATGTTTTGCTCGTGGAAGAGGCTTAGTCAACGGGTCTGCAACATTCAAATCCGTATGTATCTTGCAAATCTCTATGTCTCCCACCTGGACTTGATCCTGGATGGAATTGAAGCGTCTCTTGATGTGCTTGGTTCTTTTGTGAAATCTGGATTCCTTTGCCAACGCAATTGCACTAGTATTTTCACAAAAGATTTTCATTGGACCCGATGCACTAGGTATGACACCTAGATCGGATATGAACTCCTTCATCCAGACTCCTTCATTTGCTGCTTCCGAAGCAGCTATATACTCCACTTCACACGTAGATCCCGCCACGACGCTTTGTTTAGAACTGCTCCAACTAACAGCTCCACCGTTCAATATAAATACGTATCCGGTTTGCGATTTAGAATCGTCCGGATCAGTGGCAAAGCTTGCATCGACGTAACCATTTACGATGAGCTCTTTGTCACCTCCATAAACGAGAAACATATCCTTAGTCCTTTTTAGGTATTTCAGGATGTTCTTGACCGCTGTCAAGTGATCCACTCCTGGATCACTTTGGTACCTCCCTGCTAAACTAATAGCAAGGCACACATCAGGTCTGGTACACAACATTGCATACATGATGGAGCCTATGGCTGAAGCATAGGGAACACTTTTCATTTTCTCTCTATCTTCTGCAATGGTCGGGCATTGAGTCTTACTCAAATTCACACCTTGTAACACAGGCAAGAACCCTTTCTTTGCTTGATCCATTTTCAACTTCTTCAAAACTTTATCAAGGTATGTTCTTTATGAAAGTCCAATTAAGCGTCTTGATCCATCTCTATAGATCTTGATGCCCAATATATAAGCAGCTTCTCCGAGGTCTTTCATTAAAAAACTCTTATTCAAGTATCCTTTTATGCTATCCAGAAATTCTTTATCATTTCCAACCAATAATATGTCATCCACATATAATCTTAGAAATGCTACAGAGCTCCCACTCACTTTCTTGTAAATACAGGCTTCTCCAAAAGTCTGTATAAAACCATATGCTTTGATCACACTATCAAAACGTTTATTCCTACTCCGAGAGGCTTGCACCAGTCCATAAATGGATTGCTGGAGCTTGCACACTTTGTTAGCACCTTTTGGATCGACAAAACCTTCTTGTTGCATCATATACAACTCTTCTTCTAGAAATCCATTCAGGAATGCAGTTTTGACATCCATTTGCCAAATTTCATAATCATAAAATGCGGCAATTGCTAACATGATTCGGACAGACTTCAACATCGCTACGGGTGAGAAAATCTCATCGTAGTCAACCCCTTGAACTTGTCTAAAACCTTTCGCAACAAGTCGAGCTTTGTAGACAGTAACATTACCGTCAACGTCAGTCTTCTTCTTGAAGATCCATTTATTCTCGATGGCTTGCCGATCATCGGGCAAGTCAACCAAAGTCCACACTTTCTTCTCATACATGGATCCCATCTCAGATTTCATGGCCTCAAGCCATTTTGCGGAATTTGGGCTCACCATCACTTCTTCATAGTTCGTAGGTTCGTCATGGTCAAGTAACATGACTTCCAGAACAGGATTACCGTACCACTCTGGTGCGGATCTTACTCTGGTTGACCTACAAGGTTCGGTAGTAACTTGATCTGAAGTTTCATGATCATCATCATTAGCTCCCTCACTAATTGGTGCAGGTATCACAGGAACCGGTTTCTGTGATGAACTACTTGAAGGAAATATGCCCTAGAGGCACTAATAAAGTTATTATTTATTTCCTTATATCATGATAAATGTTTATTATTCATGCTAGAATTGTATTAACCGGAAACATAATACATGTGTGAATACATAGACAAACAGAGTGTCACTAGTATGCCTCTACTTGACTAGCTCGTTGATCAAAGATGGTTATGTTTCCTAACCATAGACATGAGTTGTCATTTGATTAACGGGATCACATCATTAGGAGAATGATGTGATTGACTTGACCCATTCCGTTAGCTTAGCACTTGATCATTTAGTTTGTTGTTATTGCTTCCTTCATGACTTATACATGTTCCTATGACTATGAGATTATGAAACTCCCGTTTACCGGAGGAACACTTTGTGTGCTACCAGACGTCACAACATAACTGGGTGATTATAAAGGTGCTCTACAGGTGTCTCCAAAGGTACTTGTTGGGTTAGCGTATTTCGAGATTAGGATTTGTCACTCCGATTGTCGGAGAGGTATCTCTGGGCCTCTCGGTAATGCACATCACTTAAGCCTTGCAAGCATTGCAACTAATGAGTTAGTTGCAGGATGATGTATTATGGAACGAGTAAAGGGACTTGTCGGTAACGAGATTGAACTAGGTATTGAGACACCGACGATCGAATCTCGGGCAAGTAACATACCGATGACAAACGGAACAACATATGTTGTTATGCGGTTTGACCGATAAAGATCTTCATATAATATGCAGGAGCCAATATGAGCATCCAGGTTCCGCTATTGGTTATTGACCGGAGACGTGTCTCGGTCATGTCTACATAGTTCTCGAACCCGTAGGGTCCGCGCGCTTAACGTTATGATGACAGTTATATTACGAGTTTATGTGTTTTGATGTACCGAAGGTTGTTCGGAGTCCCGGATGTGATCAAGGACATGATGAGGAGTATCGAAATGGTCGAGGCGTAAAGATTGATATATTGGAAGCCTATATTTGGATGTCGGAAGTGTTCCAGGTGAAATCGGGATTTTACTGGAGTACCGGGAGGTTACCGGAACCCCCCGGGGGCTTAATGGGCCTACATGGGCCTTAGTGGAAATAGAGGGCAGCAAGGGAAGTGTGGGGCGCGCCCCCCAAGGCCCAAACCGATTTGGTTTAGGGCAAGGGGGCCGGCCCCCTCTTTCCTTCTTCCCCTCTTTCTTTCCTTCTCCTGAATCCTATTCCAACTAGGAAAGAGGGGGAGTCCTACTCCCAGTGGGAGTAGGACTCCTCCTGGCATGCCCTCTCCCTGGCCGGCCGCACCCCCTTGCTCCTTTATATACGGGGGAAGGGGGGCACCCCAGAGACACAACAGTTGATCTCTTGATCTCTTAGCCGTGTGCGGTGCCCCCCTCCACCATAGTCCACCTCGATAATACTGTACCGGTGCTTAGGCGAAGCCCTGCGTCGGTAGAACATCAACATCGTCACCACGCCGTCATGCTGACAAAACTCTCCCTCAACACTTGGCTGGATCGGAGTTCGAGGGACGTCATCGGGCTGAACGTGTGCTGAACTCGGAGGTGCCGTATGTTCGGTACTTGATCGGTCGGATCGTGAAGACGTACGACTACATCAACCGCGTTGTGCTAACGCTTCCGCTTTCAGTCTACGAGGGTACGTAGACAACTCTCTCCCCTCTCGTTGGTATGCATCACCATGATCTTGCGTGTGCGTAGGAATTTTCGGAAATTACTACGGTCCCCAACAGTGGCATCCGAGCCAGGTTTTATGCGTTGATGTAATATGCATGAGTAGAACACAAGTGAGTTGTGGGCAATATAAGTCATACTGCTTACCAGCATGTCATACTTTTGTTCGGTGGTATTATTGGATGAAGCGGCCCGGACCGACATTACACGTACGCTTACGCGAGACTGGTTTTACCGCCGTGCTATGCACACAGGTGACTAGCGGGTGTCAGTTTCTCCAACTTTAGTTGAACCGAGACATTACGCGTACGCTTACGCGAGACTGGTTTTACCGCTGTGCTATGCACACAGGTGACTAGCGGGTGTCAGTTTCTCCAACTTTAGTTGAACCGAGTGTGGCTACGCCTGGTCCTTGAGAAGGTTAAAACAGCACTAACTTGACAAACTATCGTTGTGGTTTTGATGCGTAGGTAAGAACAGTTCTTGCTCATCCCGTAGCAGCCACGTAAAACTTGCACCAACAAAGTAGAGGATGTCTAACTTGTTTTTGCAGGGCATGTTGTGATGTGATATGGTCAAGACGTGATGAGATATAAGTTGTTGTATAAGATGATCATGTTTTGTTGAAGTTATCGGCAACTGGCAGAAGCCTTATGGTTGTCTCTTTATTGCATAAGATGCAAGCGCCAAATAATTGCTTTACTTTATCGCTTTGCGATAGCAATAGTTGGCGAGACGACCATGTGACGACACATTGATATAGATCAAGATGATGGAGATCATGGTGTCATGTCGGTGACGATGGAAATCATGACGATGCTTTGGATATGGAGATCAAAGGCACAAGATGATGATGGCCATATCATGTCACATATTTTGATTGCATGTGATGTTTATCTTTTATACATCTTATTTTGCTTAGTTCGACAGTAGCTTTATAAGATGATCTCTCACTAATTATCAAGGTACAAGTGTTCTCCCTGAGTATGCATCGTTGCGAAAGTTCTTCGTGCTGAGACACCACGTGATGATCGGGTGTGATAGGCTCTACGTTCAAATACAGCGGGTGCAAAACAGTTGCACACGCGGAATACTCAGGTTAAACTTGACAAGCCTAGCATATAACAGATATGGCCTCGGAACACTGAGACCGAAAGGTCGAGCGTGAATCATATAGTAGATATGATTAACATAGTGATGTTCACCATTGAAACTACTCCATCTCACGTGATGATCGGACATGGTTTAGTTGATATGGATCACGTGATCACTTAGAGGATTAGAGGGATGTCTATCTAAGTGGGAGTTCTTAAGTAATATGATTAATTGAACTTAAATTTATCATGAACTTAGTGCTGGTAGTATTAGCATATCTATGTTATAGATCAATAGCTCGCGTTTAGCTCCCCTGTTTTATTTTTGATATGTTCCTAGAGAAAACTAAGTTGAAAGATGTTAGTAGCAATGATGCGGATTGGATCCGTGATATGAGGTTTATCCTCATTGCCGCACAGAAGAATTATGTCCTTGATGCACCACTAGGTGACAAACCTATTGCAGGAGCAGATGCAGATGTTATGAACATTTGGCAAGCTCAATATGATGACTACTTGATAGTTTAGTGCACCATGCTTAAACAGCTTAGAATCGGGACTTCAAAGACGTTTTGAATGTCATGGACCATATGAGATGTTCCAGGAGTTGAATTTAATATTTCAAGCAAATACCTGAGTTGAGAGATATGAAATCTCCAACAAGTTCTATAACTAAAAGATGGAGGAGAATAGCTCAAGCAGTGAGCATGTGCTCAGATTGTCTGGGTACTACAATCGCTTGAATCAAGTGGGAGTTAATCTTCCAGATAAAATAGTGATTGACATAATTCTCTAGTCACAATCACCAAGTTAGTAGAACTTCGTGATGAAACTATAGTATGCAAGGGATGACGAAAACGATTCCCGAGCTTTTCATTATGATGAAATTGATGAAGGTAGAAATCAAGAAAGAGCATCAAGTGTTGATGATTAACAAGATTACTAGTTTCAAGAAAAGGGCAAAGGGAAAGAAAGGGAACTTCAAGAAGAACAACAAGCAAGTTGCTGCTCAAGTTAAGAAGCCCAAGTCTGGACCTAAGCATGAGACTAAATGCTTCTACTGCAAAGGGACTGGTCACTGGAAGCGGAACTGCCCCAAGTATTTGGCGGATAAGAAGGATGGCAAAGTGAACAAATGCTATATTTGATATACATGTTATTGATGTGTACTTTAGTAGTGTTTATAGCAACCCCTTGGTATTTGATACTGGTTCAGTTGCTAAGAGTGGTAACTCGAAACGGGAGTTGCGGAATGAACAGAGACTAGTTAAGGGTGAAGTGACGATGTGTGTTGGAAGTGGTTCCAAGATTGATATGATCATCATCGTACACTCCCTACACTTTCGGGATTAGTGTTGAACCTAAATAAGTGTTATTTGGTGTTTGCGTTGAGCATGAATATGATTTGATCATGTTTATTGCAATACAGTTATTCATTTAAGTTAGAGAATAATTGTTATTCTATTTACATGAATAAAACCTTCTATGGTTATGCACCCAATGAAAATGGTTTGTTGAATCTCGATCGTAGTGATACACATATTCATAATATTGAAGCCAAAAGATGCAAAGTTAATAATGATAGTGCAACTTATTTGTGGCACTGCCGTTTAGGTCATATTGGTGTAAAGCGCATGAAGAAAATCCATGCTGATGGGATTTTGGAATCACTTGATTATGAATCAGTTGATCTTGCGAACCATGCCTCATATGCAAAAATGACTAAGACTCCGTTATCTAGAACAATGGAGCGAGCAACTGACTTATTGGATATAATACATACTGATGTATGAGGTCCGATGAGTGTTGAGGCTTGCGGCGGGTATCATTATTTTTCTGACCTTCACAGATGAATTGAGCAGATATGGGTATATCTACTTGAAGAAACATAAGTCTGAAACATTTGAAAAGTTCAAAGAATTTCAGAGTGAAATGGAAAATCATCGTAACAAGAAAATAAAGTTTCTATGATCTGATCGCAGAGGCAAATATTTGAGTTACGAGTTTGGCCTTCAATTAAAACAATGTGGAATGGTTTCACAAAACTCATGCCACCTGGAACACCCCAGCGTAATGGTGTGTCTGAACGTCGTAACCGTACTTTATTAGATATGGTGCAATCTATGATGTCTCTTACTGATTTACCACTATCATTTTGGGGTTATGCATTAGAGACAGCTAAATAGGGCACCATCTAAATCTGTTGAGACGACACCGTATGAACTATGGTTTGGCAAGAAACCTAAGCTGTCGTTTCTTAAAGTTTGAGGTTGGAATGCTTATGTGAAAAAGTTTCAACCTGATAAGCTCAAACCCAAATCGGAGAAGTGCGTCTTCATAGGATACCCAAAAGAAAATGTTGGGTACACCTTCTATCACAGATTCGAAGGCAAGATATTCATTGCTGAGAATGGATCCTTTCTAGAGAAGGAGTTTCTCTCGAAAGAAGTGAGTGGGAGGAAAGTAGAACTTGATGAGGTAACTGTACCTGCTCCCTTATTGGAAAGTAGTTCATCACAGAAATCTGTTCCTGTGACTACTACACCAATTAGTGAGGAAGCTAATGATGATGATCATGTAACTTCAGATCAAGTTACTACCGAACCTCGTAGGTAAACCAGAGTGAGATCCGCAGCAGAGTGGTATAGTAATCCTGTTCTGGAGGTCATGTTACTTGACCATGACGAACCTACGAACTATGAGGAAGCGATGATGAGCCCAGATTCCGCAAAATGGCTTGAGGCCATGAAATCTGAGATGAGATCCATGTATGAGAACAAAGTATGGACTTTGATTGACTAGCCCAATGATTGGCGAGCCATTGAGATTAAATGGATCTTCAAGAGGAAGACGGACGCTGATAGTAGTGTTACTATCTACAAAGCTAGAATTGTCGCAAAAGGTTTTCGACAAGTTCAAGGTATTGACTACGATGAGAGTTTCTCACTCGTATCTATGCTTTAGTCTGTCCTAATCATGTTAGCAATTGCCGCATTTTATGAAATATGGAAAATGGATAAACAAAATGGCATTCCTTAACGGATTTATTAAAGAAGAGTTGTATATGATGCAACCAGAAGGTTTTGTCAATCCTAAAGGTGCTAACAAAATATGCAAGCTCCAGCGATCCATCTATGGACTGGTGCAAGCATCTTGGAGTTGGAATATACGCTTTGATAAGTTGATCAAAGCATATAATTTTATACAGACTTGCGGTGAAGCCTGTATTTACAAGAAAGTGAGTGGGAGCACTACATCATTTCTGATAAGTATATGTGAATGACATATTGTTGATCGGAGATAATGTAGAATTATTCTGCAAAGCATAAAGGAGTGTTTGAAAGGAGTTTTTCAAAGAAAGACCTCGGTGAAGCTGCTTACATACTGAGCATCAAGATCTATAGAGATAGATCAAGATGCTTGATAAGTTTTTCAATGAGTACATACCTTGACAAGATTTTGAAGTAGTTCAAAATGGAACAGTCAAAGAAAGAGTTCTTGCTTGTGTTACAAGGTGTGAAACTGAGTAAGACTCAAAGCCCGACCACGACAGAAGATAGAAAGAGAATGAAAGTCATTCCCTATGCCTTGGCCATAGGTTCTATAAAATATGCCATGTTGTGTACCAGATCTATTATATACCCTACACTGTTTTTGGCAAGGGAGTACAATAGTGATCTAGGAGTAGATCACTGGACATCGGTCAAAATTATCCTTAGTGGAATAAGGATATGTTTCTCGATTATGGAGGTGACAAAAAGGTTCGTTGTAAAGGGTTACGTCGATGCAAATTTTGACACTGATCCAGATGACTCTAAATCTCAATCTGGATACATATTGAAAGTGGGAGCAATTAGCTAGAGTAGCTCCGTGCAGAGCATTGTTGACATAGAAATTTGCAAAATACTTACGGATCTGAATGTGGCAAACCGTTGACTAAACTTCTCTCACAAGCAAAACATGATCACACATTAGTACTCTTTGGGTGTTAATCACATAGCGATGTGAACTAGATTATTGACTCTAGTAAACCCTTTGGGTGTTGGTCACATGTCGATGTGAACTATAGGTGTTAATCACATGGTGATGTGAACTATTGGTATTAAATCACATGGCGATGTGAACTAGATTATTACCTCTAGTGCAAGTGGGAGACTGAAGGAAATATGCCCTAGAGGCAATAATAAAGTTATTATTTATTTTCTTATATCATGATAAATGTTTATTATTCATGCTAGAATTGTATTAACCAGAAACATAATACATGTGTGAATACATAGACAAACAGAGTGTCACTAGTATGCCTCTACTTGACTAGCTCGTTGATCAAAGATGGTTATGTTTCCTAACCATAGACATGAGTTGTCATTTGATTAATGGGATCACATCATTAGGAGAATGAGGTGATTGACTTGACCCATTCTATTAGCTTAGCACTTGATCGTTTAGTTTGTTGCTATTGCTTTCTTCATGACTTATACATGTTCCTATGACTATGAGATTATGCAACTCCCATTTACCGGAGGAACACTTTGTGTGCTACCAAACGGCACAACGTAACTGGGTGATTATAAAGGTGCTCTACAGGTGTCTCCAAAGGTACTTGTTGGGTTGGCGTATTTCGAGATTAGGATTTGTCACTCCGATCGTCGGAGAGGTATCTCTGGGCCCTCTCGGTAATGCACATCACTTAAGCCTTGCAAGCATTGCAACTAATGAGTTAGTTGCAGGATGATGTATTACGGAACAAGTAAAGATACTTGCCGGTAACGAGATTGAACTAGGTATTGAGATACCCACGATCGAATCTCGGGCAAGTAACATACCGATGACAAACGGAACAACGTATGTTGTTATGCGGTTTGACCGATAAAGATCTTCGTAGAATATATAGGATCCAATATGAGCATCCAGGTTCCGCTATTGGTTATTGACCGGAGACGTGTCTCGGTCATGTCTACATAGTTCTTGAACCCGTAGGGTCCGCATGCTTAACATTATGATGACAGTTATATTATGAGTTTATATGTTTTGATGTACCGAAGGTTGTTTGGAGTCCCGGATGTGATCAAGGACATGACGAGGAGTCTCGAAATGGTCGAGACATAAAGATTGATATGTTGGAAGCCTATATTTGGATGTCGGAAGTGTTCCGGGTGAAATCGGGATCTTACTGGAGTACCGGGAGGTTACCGGAACCCCCCGGGGGCTTAATGGGCCTACATGGGCCTTAGTGGAAATAGAGGGTAGCAAGGGAAGTGTGGGGCGCCCCCCCCCCCCCCAAGGCCCAAACCGAATTGGTTTAGGGTAAGGCGGACGGCCCCCTCTTTCCTTCTTCCCCTCTTTCTTTCCTTCTCCCGAATCCTATTCCAACTAGGAAAGAGGGGGAGTCCTACTCCCGATGGGAGTAGGACTCCTCCTGGCGCGCCCTCTCCCTGGCCGGCCGCACCCCTTGGCTCCTTTATATACGGGGGCAGGGGGGCACCCCGGAGACACAACAGTTGATCTCTTGATCTCTTAGCAGTGTGCGGTGCCCCCCTCCACCATAGTCCACCTCGATAATACTGTAGCGGTGCTTAGGCGAAGCCCTGCGTCTGTAGAACATCAACATCGTCACCATGCCGTCGTGCTGACGAAACTTTCCCTCAACACTTAGCTGGATCGGAGTTCGAGGGACGTCATCGTGCTGAATGTGTGCTGAACTCAGAGGTGCCGTATGTTCGGTACTTGATCGGTCGGACCGTGAAGATGTACAACTACATCAACCGCATTGTGCTAACGCTTCCGCTTTTGGTCTACGAGGGTACGTAGACAACACTCTCCCCTCTCGTTGCTATGCATCACCATGATCTTGCATGTGCGTAGGATTTTTTTTGAAATTACTATGTTCCCTGACACTACTTTCCAATAAGGGAGCAGGTACAGTTACCTCATCAAGTTCTACTTTCCTCCCACTCACTTCTTTCGAGAGAAACTCCTTCTCTAGAAAGGATCCACTCTTAGCAACAAATGTCTTGCCTTCGGATCTGTGATAGAAGGTGTACCCAATAGTTTCTTTTGGATATCCTATGAAGACACATTTCTCCGATTTGAGTTCGAGCTTATCAGGTTGAAGCTTTTTCACATAAGCATCGCAGCCCCAAACTTTAAGAAACGACAACTTTGGTTTCTTGCCAAACCAAAGTTCATAAGGCGTCGCCTCAACGGATTTCAATGGTGCCCTATTTAACGTGAATGCGGACGTCTCTAAAGCATAACCCCAAAACGATAGCGGTAAATCAGTAAGAGACATCATAGATCGCACCATATCTAGTAAAGTATGATTACAACGTTCGGACACACCATTACGCTGTGGTGTTCCGGGTGGCATGAGTTGCGAAACTATTCCGCATTGTCTCAAATGTATACCAAACTCGTAACTCAAATATTCTCCTCCACGATCAGATCGTAGAAACTTTATTTTCTTGTTACGATGATTTTCCACTTCACTCTGAAATTCTTTGAACTTTTCAAATGTTTCAGACTTATGTTTCATTAAGTAGATATACCCATATCTGCTCAAATCATCTGTGAAGGTGAGAAAATAACGATACCCGCCGCGAGCCTCAATATTGATTGGACCACATACATCAGTATGTATGATTTCCAATAAATCTGTTGCTCGCTCCATTGTTCCGGAGAACGGTGTTTTAGTCATCTTGCCCATGAGGCATGGTTCGCAAGTACCAAGTGATTCATAATCAAGTGATTGCAGAAGTCCATCATTATGGAGTTTCTTTATGCGCTTTACACCAATATGACCTAAATGGCAGTGCCACAAATAAGTTGCACTATCATTATCAACTCTGCATCTTTTTGCTTCAACATTATGAATATGTGTATTACTACTATCGAGATTTAACACAAATAGACCACTCTTCAAGGGTGCATGACCATAAAAGATATTACTCATATAAATAGAACAACCATTATTCTCAGATTTAAATGAATAACCGTCTCGCATCAAACAAGATCCATATATAATGTTCATGCTTAACGCTGGCACCAAATAACAATTATTCAGGTCTACAATTAATCCCGAAGATAGATGTAGAGGTAGCGTGCCGACGGCGATCACATCGACTTTGGAACCATTTCCCATGCACATCGTCACCTCGTCCTTAACCAATCTTTGCTCAATCCGTAGTCCATGTTTCGAGTTGCAAATATTAGCAACAGAACCACTATCAAATACACAGGTGCTACTGCGAGCTCTAGTAAGGTACACATCAATAACATGTATATCACATATACCTTTGTTCACTTTGCCATCCTTCTTATCGGCCAAATACTTGGGGCAGTTCCGCTTTCAGTGACCAGTCTGTTTGCAGTAAAAGCACTCAGTCTCAGGCTTAGGTCCAGACTTGGGTTTCTTCTCTTGAGCAGCAACTCGTTTGCTGTTCTTTTGAAAGTTCCCCCTCTTCTTCCCTTTACCCTTTTTCTTGAAACTGGTGGTCTTGTTGACCATCAACACTTGATGCTCCTTCTTGATTTCTACCTCCGCAACCTTTAGCATTGCGAAGAGCTCGGGAATTTTCTTATCCATCCCTTGCATATTATAGTTCATCACGAAGCTCTTGTAGCTTGGTGGTAGTGATTGAAGAATTATGTCAAAGAGACTATCATCCAGAAGATTAACTCCCAGTTGAATCAAGTGATTGCAGTACCCAGACATTCTGAGTATATGTTCACTGACAGAACTATTCTCCTCCATCTTGCAGCTATAGAACTTATTGGAGACTTCATATCTCTCAATCTGGGCATTTGCTTGAAATATTAACTTCAACTCCTAGAACATCTCATATGCTCCATGACGTTCAAAATGTCGTTGAAGTCCTGGTTCTAAGAGGTAAAGCATGGCACACTGAACTATCGAGTAGTCATCAACACGCGCCTGCCAGGCATTCACAATGTCTGTAGTTGCCGGTGCAGGTGGTACACCTAGCGGTGCTTCCAGGACGTAATTCTTTTGTGCAGCAATGAGGACAATCCTCAAGTTACGGACCCAGTCCGTGTAATTGCTACCATCATCTTTCAACTTTGCTTTCTCAAGGAACGCATTAAAATTTAATGGAACAACAGCATGGGCCATCTATCTACAATAACATAGACAAGCAAAATACTATCAGGTACTAAGTTCATGATAAATTTAAGTTCAATTAATCATATTACTTTAAGAACTCCCACTTAGATAGACATCCCTCTAATCATCTAAGTGATCATGTGATCCAAATCGACTAAACCATAACCGATCATCACGTGAAATGAAGCTATTTTCAATGGTGAACATCACTATGTTGATCATATCTACTATATGATTCACGCTCGACCTTTCGGTCTCAGTGTTCCATGGCCATATCTGCATATGCTAGGCTCGTCAGGTTTAACCCGAGTATTCTGCGTGTGCAAAACTGGCTTGCACCCATTGTATAAGAACGTTGAGCTTATCACACCCGATCATCACGTGGTGTCTCGGCACGACGATCTTTTGCAACGGTGCATACTCAGGGAGAACACTTGTACCTTGAAATTTTAGTGAGAGATCATCTTATAATGCTATCGTCAATCAAAGCAGAATAAGATGCATAAAGGATAAACATCACATGCAATCAATATAAGTGATATGATATGTCCATCATCATCTTGTGCCTTTGATCTTCATCTCCAAAGCACTGTCATGATCACCATCATCACCAGCGCGACACCTTGATCTCCATCGTAGCATCGTTGTTGTCTCGCCAACTATTGCTTCTACGACTATCGCTACCGCTTAGTGATAAAGTAAAGCAATTACATGGCGATTGCATTTCATACAATAAAGCGACAACCATATGGCTCCTGCCAGTTGTCGATAACTCCGTTACAAAACATGATCATCTCATACAATAAAATATAGCATCATGCCTTGACCATATCACATCACAACATGCCCTACAAAAACAAGTTAGACGTCCTCTACTTTGTTGTTGCAAGTTTTACGTGGCTGCTACGGGCTGAGAAAGAACCGTTCTTACCTACACATCAAAACCACAACGATAGTTCGTCAAGTTAGTGTTGTATCAGCCTTCAACAAGGACCGGGCGTAGTCACACTCGGTTCAACTAAAGTTGGAGAAAATGACACCCGCCAGCCACCTGTGTGCAAAGCACGTCGGTAGAACCAGTCTCGCGTAAGCATACGCGTAATGTCGGTCTAGGCCGCTTCATCCAACAATACCGCCGAACCAAAGTATGACATGCTGGTAAGCAATATGACTTGTATCGCCCACAACTCACTTGTTTTCTACTCGTGCATATAACATCTATGCATAAACCTGGCTCGGATGCCACTGTTGGGGAACGTAGTAATTTCAAAAAAAATCCTATGCACACACAAGATCATGGTGAGGCATAGCAACGAGAGGGGAGAGTGTCGTCTATGTACCCTTGTAGACCGTAAGCGGAAGCGTTATGAAAACGCAGTTGATGTAGTCGTACGTCTTCACGATCGGCCGATCCTCAGTACCGAACGTACGACACCTCCACATTCAGCACACGTTCAGCTCGGTGACGTCCCGCGAACTCACGATCCAGTAGAGCTTCCGGTAAGAGCTGTGTCAGCACGATGGCGTGGTGACGGTGTTGATGAAGCCACCGACGCAGGGCTTCGCTTAAGCACCGCTATGATATGACCGAGGTGGATTATGGTGGAGGGGGGCACCGCACACGGCTAAAAGATCAATGATCAATTGTTGTGTCTCCAAGGGGTGCCCCCTCCCCGTATATAAAGGAGTGGAGGAGGGGGAGGAGGCCGGCCTCCTATGGCGCGCCCCATGAGGAGTCCTACTCCCACCAGGAGTAGGACCCCCCTTCCAAGTAGACGTAGGAGAAGGGAAGGGAGAGAAGGAGAGAAGGAAAGGGGGACGCCGCCCCCCTCCTTGTCCAATTCGGACTAGAAGGGGAGGGGGCGCGGCTGCCCTTGGCCGCCCCTCCTCTTCTCCCACTAGGGCCCATTAGGCCCAATATACTCCCCGGGGGGTTCCGGTAACCCCTCGGAACCTCCCGAAACACTTCCAGTGTTCGAACATAGTCGTCCAATATATCGATCTTTATGTCTCGACCATTTCGAGACTCCTCGTCATGTCCGTGATCATATCCGGGACTCCGAACTACCTTCGGTACATCAAAACACAAAAACTCATAATACCGATCATCACAGAACCCCTACGGGTTCGAGAACTATGTAGACATGACCGAGACACGTCTCTGGTCAATAACCAATAGCGGAACCTGGATGCTTATATTGGTTCCTACATATTCTACGAAGATCTTTATTAGTCAAACCGCATAACAACATACGTTGTTCCCTTTGTCATCGGTATGTTAGTTGCCCGAGATTCGATCGTCCGTATCTCAATACCTAGTTCAATCTCGTTACCAGCAAGTCTCTTTACTCATTCTGTAATGCATCATCCCGTAACTAACTCATTAGTCACATTGCTTGCAAGGCTTATAGTGATGTGCATTACTGAGAGGGACCAGAGATACCTCTCCGACAATCGGAGTGACAAATCCTATTCTCGATCTATGCCAACTCAACGAACACCATCGTAGACACCTGTAGAGCACCTTTATAATCACCCAGTTACGTTGTGACGTTTGGTAGCACACAAAGTGTTCTTCTGGTAATCGGGAGTTGCATAATCTCATAGTCATAGGAACATGTATAAGTCATGAAGAAAGCAATAGTAGTAAACTAAACGATCAAGTGCTAAGCTAACGGAATGGGTCATGTCAATCACATCATTCTCCTAATGATGTGATCCTGTTGATCAAATGACAACTCATGTCTATGGCTAGGAAACTCAACCATCTTTGATCAACAAGCTAGTCAAGTAGAGGCATACTAGTGACACTATGTTTGTCTATGTATTCACACATGTATTATGTTTCCGGTTAATACAATTCTAGCATGAATAATAAACATTTATCATGATATGAGGAAATAAATAATAACTTTATTATTGCCTCCAGGGCATATTTCCTTCATGCCTCACAGAGGCGGGCGACGACCGGATGGTGCAGTCCGGTCGTTGGTTTGAAGAACCTTTGAAACACCACCTATGGCAACACAATCATGCTCCCATCCAGGTGCCCAATCGCAACGACGGAGATAGAGAGAATAAGATAGACGAGCGGTCAAGTTGTGAAGATAGAGGAACATATAGGGGAGCGATGGAGAGAATCAGAGAAGATGAATGGGGGGGGGAGAGAGGTAACAATGAATTGATAAGAATAGGAAGAGGGTACAGGCAAAGGGATAAAGTTGCAGGTTGGCATGACACATGGCGGGCGGACAAGGCGGCGGACACTTTGCATCCGATCCGCCGGCTAAAACTAAGCATTTCCGATTTTCTTTTGGTAGCCCTATTTGAGATCACTGGAGTACGTAGAATATCGTTAGCTAATGCATACATGCGCCATGACAATGCATTTCAATGCTTAGGCACCACATGTCGGCGTGAGATCTCGAGTTCAATCGGATCAGCGCATGCCATTAATGGAAATCCAAGGGCTCATCAGGAGGCTTCTTTCTCCTCAAACCATGTTTTAACCCTAACCCTCAACCCCAACGAACCTCTATCTGACACAAGCAGAACCATCTACCACCGCTACCTTATCAGCCTACCCTGCCCAAGCCGCATCGCATGTCGATCCAGCCACTCCCCTCCCCCGCCATCCTCTAAACCCAACCCTTATTCGACGTCGGCAAACCCCCCATACCCGCACCTGTCGGTGTCAAAACCGGCAGATCTCGGGTAGGGGGTCCCGAACTGTGCGTCTAGGCCGGATGGTAACAGGAGGCAAAGAACACGATGTTTTACCCAGGTTCGGGCCCTCTTGATGGAGGTAAAACCCTACGTGCTGCTTGATTAATATTGATGATATGGGTAGTACAAGAGTAGATCTACCACGAGATCAAGGAGGCTAAACCCTAGAAGCTAGCCTATGGTATGATTGTGGATGTGTATCTATCGACTAGCCTGGCCTCGGTTTATATAATGCACCAGAGGCCTAGGATAACAAGAGTCCTAGCCGAATACGCCGGTGGGGAGAATTCCTTGTCTTGATCGCCAAGTCTTGTGGAATCTTCCTTGTATGCGGCAGCTGTCCGAACTGGCCCATGAGTATACGGCCACGGGGGTCCTCGGCCCAATCTATCAGATCGGGAGATGACGTGTTGAGTACCCCCTAGTCCAAGACACCGTCAGTAGCCCCCTGAACCGGTCTTCAAGTTAGGGACGCTCCTCGATTCTTCCGAACTGTTCTTCATCTTCGGTCGTCGGTCTTGAAAACTGGTTCAACCAATCTTCTCATCTTCGATCTTGAGGATCGCCGAAATGCATTCGACAAGTTTATACGCCGGGTATCCGAGGAGCCCCTTTAAGTTTCCGGCCTTTATCAATGCCTTATTATTTTTATGCCACACCTCGGGTTTGAAGTTGTTCCCGGGAGGCAGTGTCCTCTTGCGTCCAAGCTCTAACGCCAGACTGTATTCGAGGTATCTTTTGCAGCCGAGCACCAATGCCGGACCGCTTCCCAACTCTAACGCCAGAATGTATCCGAGCTCCAACGCTGGACTATGTTCTGAGCTCCAACGCCGGACTGTATCCGAGCTCCAACGCCGGACCATATCCGAGGTGTCATATCACCTTGGTTCAAAAAAGTTTGAAGGAGTTTACCCGAGCTTTATGCCGGACTGCTTCCGAGGTGGTGCACCACCCCGAATGTGGGCCGATTTTTGTGAATATTTTTTATTGGTGCAATTTATTCTCTGCCGAGATATATAGCCAGTAGCCCTCAAGGTGTGTATCGGTCTAAAACCCGAGATGCACCTGAAGGATGACGTAAGACGCTGATCCTAGTAGTCGCTGAGACTCAGGTTGATTTGCAAAATCGGCCTGAGGATCAAGTCCAAACTCGGCAGAATACTTCGGGACACTAAAAGCGGTGTGCTCAGTCTTCGAGACTCAGGTTGGGTGTCGCGACCAACCTGAGGATCAAAATCTCCTCGGAAACTATATTGCACATAAAATTTTCTGCATTGGACAAGCAATGCAGTAGCCCCCGAGACACTGGTCGGGTGGCAACACAGATCAGGGGATCAATGTGCCCCTTTAATATTTGTAAATAATAAGCCCGAAGCCCAGTAGCCCCCGAGCCTTAATGCGGGCATGGGTGGCCGAATTAAGGATCAATATCCATAGTAAAATCACAAATTATGTGTAATGACTCTATGTATCCAAGTACTTTATGTCATTAATGCTCGGATCCGCATTGTACAAAACTTTGTTAACCGACCATCGGCTTCCACCTCCTCGGCCAGTAGCCGAGGAGTGTTTGTCCTACTTTATAAAGCCTTTATGAGGGCAAAGAATTACAACAAACAAGGCAATCTGGCAATACGGTTTTATAAACAAAGGTACGCAGAGAGTTATATTACTGTTTAACAGAAGAAATGTCTTCCAAAGAAAATAGTCCCGCTATCGGTTCCTTTCTTTGGGTTGTCATGCTAAGCATGATCATTAAACCTCAGCTCTAATGCAAGAGCAAAATATCAAGGATTTAGTTTGGGAGGCCAGTTAATAGCCCCCAGTAGTGTTCGGCGACAGTCGGGGTCAAGCCATAAACACTTCGGCCAATGTTATGAACGGCCTGTCATTTAACATAGTCATCGGATCGCTGACCAGTTTACGCTTATTGTGATAGTCAGTTTTCGGCTTTCTCCACTGAGGTGCTTAACCATGTGAGCTGGAAGCACAATCGCAGTGGTTCTCCCTTTGCACGCCTAGCCGAACAAAACGGAACATAGGAAGCAAGTGCCGGAGCCGGGCAACCCAACTATTGACCGAAGACACAGTTCGAAACCGATGCATATATAGCAATATCTGAGAATGTTTTTGCCGAATCCATAAAGGTGTCCGGCGTTGCACTCCAAGACTAATGCTGAAAAAGCACAAATAGTTTAAAAGTGCCAAAAAGCTTGGAAAACCAAGAAACATGAGTAAAAACATGACGTCCGAAAAAGATCAAGTGTTTGGTGCCAATCCGAAAATTGGTCTTAGAAAAAAGAAGTGCTTCTGTCGTGCTTTAACATGATACAACCTATCTCAAGACTTCGAGCGGGTCAGCCTACAGCTTCAACCTCCCATCCCGAGGGCGGAGTACTTCTCATCAGGTCAGTTTAGCAAACTAAACTCTAGCGGCTTTGAGAGAGAAATTAGGCTCCCCAGCTAGTGACCGCACACTCGTGTCGAAAAAAGGAGTGATAAATAATAATAATAAAACTTTGCAATGACTAAGAAGAAGAACACTTATTATAAAACGGCTCAAATAAACTTAAGAGCCCCCAAGTGACTTGGGTAGAAGAATGATTGCATGTACCGAAGTACTTATATCATATCTATGTTCAATCGAACTTTAAACGCGTCTTAACCGACCGTCGGCTTCTCCCTCTTCGGTCAAAGACCAAAAAGTGTTATGTACTCCATCGGTCGAGAATATCGACGGCTTTCCAATAACCAGGCAATCAGGCCATAAGGCTGTAACAGACAAAGCGCGCTCAGGGAACTTATGCTATATTACTGCGAAGAGTAAGAAGCATCTTCGAAGAAAATAGTACCCCCACCGATACCTTTCTTCGGTGCTCGTTGTTATTATGAGACTTGTGCAATAGATTTTTTGTACTCATGAGTTCCGTTGTGTGCCGACCATCATTGAAAACTATAAGAGCGCTAGCTTTCGGCTTCATCCAGTCTGAGGTCCGGCTCGGGAGACCCGATCGTGACAATCGCAGAGGTGCTCCCTTTACTCCTTGGCCGAACAATCGGGAACGCAGGGGTAAACACAGGAGCGAGGCAACCCAGCTTGCAAATCACTTAAGTCAATATGGTGCATATTGTGGCGTAATACACGAACAAGGAACGAAGCCGTACAAGTATAATCATATGCAACACGAAAAGCTTCGTGAAGGAAGCCCCCAAATGAATTGGGTATTTGAATTTATGCGTCACAAACGAAGTTTGGACAAGGAAATTTTTTACAAGCAACTTTTTTCCAAAAAAGTATAACGCTTGGTCGAACCGAACACAAGTTAGAAATTAAAGCTTTGAGCATGAAAGTGACTTAGCTGGTTAATGTGTTCGGTATTGATGACGCAGTCCGAGCTTGATGCGGGGCAAGGTTCCATCCCCCAAGCTGGTCCCAAGGTGGCGGAGCGGAGAGCTCGACACGCCGAAGCGGTGACATAGCACGGTCATTGCAGACCGACAGAGTGACGCCGAAGTCCCCGGATCATTTTCCCGTGCACAAAAAATAGTGCAAACCGGAGATACTAGTAATAATGATAATTAAAAAAATGTTGCATAATAAATAATTTATGCAAAGTGAGGAATAGAAGAAATATGGCCTGGCGCCGAAGTCAATGTCGATGCAGGGCATCGGCGTGATGTAGTAAAGGCATGGCAAAGCTTGAATTCACAGGTCGGTCCGAGCTCCGGATGCGGCGTTCGCCGGACTATGTACGGAAACTGGTCGAACCACCACGCGACCGTCGTTAATGCGGTCACCATTTGATAGACCTGTGTACATATCATGGACAAACCAGAGTAATAATTCCTTGGGAAAAATGAACCCAAACAAGCAAAAAAATACTGGGATTAATAGCACCTGGTTTATTTGTTGTAGCAATCCGAAGGAAGGTGATTCCCAAAATTAGGACTCCCTCCGCACACCCATTGCCTGATGGGCGATAAAACGACGGCATGGCAATGCTGGTAAAGGTTGACTCGCCGAGGCAAAGCCCTCGGCCTGGCTAACGTGACGGAGCTAGTCGGCTAGCGACGCTGAAGTGTCCGGAGTAGGTTGATGAAGAGATGGCGAAGCCCCCGGTCCAGCCGAGATGTCGAAGCCTCGACGTCAGCCGATGAGTCAAAGTAGGTCGGCGTGATGGACACCAGCTTTAAGAAGCAATAGTGCGGCCCTATCGATGCAGGTCGTGACGTGGTCGATGCCGGCTTGATGAAGCGACCGTGCGGCGATGCCGGTATGCCCGCTCCGTGTAATCCGTGGGGCGGCGATGTTGATAATGATTTATCCTTCGCGATGCCGGACTCTTGTTCGGCTTGCTGAAATGATGATCCGAAGAAGTTGAGCTCGGCTAAAGTGACGACGTGTCTAGCGCAGGTCGGCAGCCGTGGAGTAATATTGCCGGACTGGTTTGACACCGGCATGATGTTGAAGATCATGTTCAAAAGATTTTAAAGTTAGTGGAATGTGTTCGGGAACAAAACACAATACCCCATACAAAACTTCCTTCAAAAGGGATGTCCGAAATCCCGTTCATAAAAAAGATGAACTCGGGTCGGATTCGTTTTCGTGCAGAAAACAGATCCGAAAAGTGATGCACTAATCGGAAGGTTCCCGGGGTTTGGACGGTCGGATCGAGCTGAAATTTTGAGAGGTGGTAGATATAGGAATTCCGCAGCCGATAAACGGTTGGATCTTACAAAGGACGTCCGAGCTAGAAGCTGGACACCATGCCCTAAACTCATCCAAATTCCCATCCAAATTTGACAGGGCTCCGGTATATCGTGGATTGCCAGAGATTCCTCCATCGGAACTCGACGAAATTTTCCAGGGTTGTTATAGACTCAGTTCCGCACAATTCCACCAAAGCGATCGTCAACGCGATACTCAAGGAGGTGGTGGCGACAGATACGAGTTCGCTGTCCAAAAAAAACAGCACGGTCGCTTTAGGGCAATGTTGACGTTGAGCCCCCGAGCTCCATAGATGATTCCTCCGTGATCTTGATAGAGATCGGAGTTGATGTTTGATGAAGGCCCTCGTCCGAACATGGTGATCCGAACACAGGGCGCAATTCTTGGTCGAACCAAGGTGACCAGTCGAACTGGTGACGGAGACGCAGAAGTCGCAGTTGATCTGCCGGCGAGCCATCGATACTTTTGTTGATCACACAGCGGAGCTCTCAATGAAAGCACCAATGTCGGTGTCAAAACCGGCACATCTCGGGTAGGGGGTCCCGAACTGTGCGTCTAGGCCGGATGGTAACAGGAGGCAAGGAACATGATGTTTTATCCAGGTTCGCGCCCTCTTGATAGAGGTAAAACCCTACGTCCTGCTTCATTAATATTGATGATATGGGTAGTACAAGAGTAGATCTACCATGAGATCAAGGAGGCTAAACCCTAGAAGCTAGCCTATGGTATGATTGTGGATGTGTATCTATCGACTAGCCTGGCCTTGGTTTATATAATGCACCAGAGGCCTAGGATAACAAGAGTCCTAGCCGAATACGCCGGTGGGGAGAAGTCTTTGTCTTGATCGCCAAGTCTTGTGGAATCTTTCTTGTATGCGGCAGCTGTCCGAACTGGCCCATGAGTATACGGCCATGGGGGTCCTCGGCCCAATCTATCAGATCAGGAGATGACGTGTTGAGTACCCCCTAGTCTAGGACACCGTCAGCACCTATTAAGCTTCTACCTCGCTCCAATCGATGACGTCACGACTCGTTCGTCATTCTCGTCCCAGTCTCAGGATTGTGCCTTGCTCTCAAGAAAATATCGACTAACGGGAAAATTCCATAGGCCCGAATAACAACAAAATCAATAAACAAAGCATCGCCTTAGTGCTTATATTTCCTTGCATTAATTGTTCCAATCCGGCCGGCACTGATTTCTTTGTTTTGCATTCAAAAGTCTCTCGCTCTCGCTCTCTCTCCATGCTCAGTCTTGCAACTCGTGCAACAAGTACGAACTCAACCCCCAACATACTTGAGGCGCAAGCGACCCTTTGCGTGTTTCAAGGGGGCGCCGTCGTAGTTCTCTCTTCCGGGTATGGGTTAGGACCAAAAACGCTTGTCCATTCATTCGGACTCGGCGATGGAGATACTTTGCGCTATTACTCTCTTTGGGGAGTCATCGTGGAGCTCAGGTACCTCTCATCCGCATCGCGGTGGTCCGACAGGATTTGCTATAGCTCGATTCCCCTTAGGCCTTTGTGTGGGGGTGGGCTTGTGGGTCTCCTTTCTTTTACACATGACCGCATTCTCCTTGTGCTCTACCCATGTTACTTGGTAGCATTGACGCTCCTTGGTCCAGAGTAGGAGGGCAAGTGGCCCTCTCCAGCAACAACTTGGAGAGGGCTATGTGTTGTAGTTCAGTGGTTTCCTTCTGGGGATGCGGATCTGTTTCTCATCAATGGCGATGGAAGCACCTCGCTGGAGTTTGGCGACTCCTATGGCATATTATAGTGCAACTTGTGTATTGCTACCTCTTGAGCACTGTGTTGGTTTTCCCCTAAGAGGAAGGGATGATGCAGCAAAGTAACGTAAGTATTTCCCTCAGTTTTTGAGAACCTAGGTATCAATCCAGTAGGAGGCTACGCGCAAGTCCCTTGTACCTGCACACAAAAAAAATCCTCGCAACCAACGCAAATAGGGGTTGTCAATCCCTATGAGGCCACTTACGAGAGTGAGATCTGATAGATATGATAAAGATAATATTTTTGTTATTTTTATGATAAAGATGCAAAGTAAAATAAAGGCAAAGTAAATAGCAAAGTAGTAGGAGAACAATATGATAAAGATAGACCCGGGGCCATAGGTTTCACTAGTGTCTTCTCTCGAGAGTATAAGTATTCTACGGTGGGTGAACAAATTACTGTTGAGCAATTGACAGAATTGAGCATAATTATGAGAATATCTAGGCATGATCATGTATATAGGCATCACGTCCGAGACAAGTAGACCGACTCCTGCCTGCATCTACTACTATTACTCCACTCATCAACCGCTATCCAGCATGCATCTAGAGTATTAAATTAAAACAGAGTAACGCCTTAAGCAAGATGACATGATGTAGAGGGATAGACTCATGCAATATGAAGAAAACCCCATCTTGGTATCCTCGATGGAAACAATATAATACATGCCTTGCTGCCCTTACTGTCACCGGGAAAGGACATCGCAAGATTGAACCCAAAGCTAAGCACTTCTCCCATTGCAAGAAAGATCAATCTAGTAGGCCAAACCAAACTGATAATTCGAAGAGACTTGCAAAGATAACCAATCATACATAAAAGAATTCAGAGAAGATTCAAATATTGTTCATAGATAGACTTGATCATAAACCCACAATTCATCGGTCTCAACAAACACACCGCAAAAAGAAGATCACATCGAATGGTTTTTGTCGGTGTCAAAACCGGCGGATCTCGGGTAGGGGGTCCCGAACTGTGCGTCTAAGGCGGATGGTAACAGGAGGCAGGGGACATGATGTTTTACCCAGGTTCGGGCCCTCTTGTTGGAGGTAAAACCCCACGTCATGCTTGATTATACTTGATAATATGGGTATTACAAGAGTTGATCTACCACGAGATCAGAGAGGCTAAACCCTAGAAGCTAGCCTATGGTATCATTGTCTGTTGTCCTACGGACTAAAACCCTCCGGTTTATATAGACACCGGAGGGGGCTAGGGTTACAGAAGGTCGGTTACAAAGGAGGAGATGTACATATCCATATTGCCTAGCTTGCCTTCCACGCCAAGTAGAGTCCCATCCGGACACGGGACGAAGTCTTCAATCTTGTATCTTCATAGTCCAATAGTCCGGCCAAAGGATATAGTCCGGCTGTCCGGAGACCCCCTAATCCAGGACTCCCTCAGTAGCCCCTGAACCAGGCTTCAATGACGATGAGTCCGGCGCGCAGTGTTGTCTTCGGCATTGCAAGGCGGGTTCCTCCTCCGAATACACCACAGAAGAGTTTGAATGTAAGGATAGTGTCCGACCCTGCAAAATTAGTTCCACATACCACCATAGAGAGAATAATATTTCCACAAATCTAATCCGCTGACACGTTTTGGCAGCATGACATCACGCCATGGCCCGGTAATTATTTGAACCGTTTTTCTTCAACCAGCCCCGCACATAACGCGAGGCGGTTTCTTGACACGTCTTGTCAAAACAGAGATCGTGTTCCCCTTATTATGGGATTCTCATCAATACAGACGTGGGTAACCCAACCGCACCTAGGACTCCTAGATTTTAGGCAAGTCCCAAACGGCCATGAGGAGGACGCTTGATATTCACCCTCTTTATAAAGGGACAAGGCTTTTACTTCTTCCCTCCCGTGCTCAACCGAATCCTTCCCCCGCCTCGAGTTCTAACACCCAAAGCCCAGGTCAGGTGCTTCGGACCTTCAATCATGTCCCGATCTTGCCTTCAAGGCCGGTGTATGCCTTCCTCCGTCACGGAGGAGGATATCAAGAAGTTGAGGGAGGCCAGATACCTGACCGCCGAAATTTCGCATAGACTGCCCGCCAGAGGGCAGGTCATCCCTACTCCCGAACCCAACAAGAGCGTTGTGTTCGTCTCCCACTTCCTCCGAGGACTAGGCCTCGCTCTGGATCCCTTTGTCAGGGGTCTCATGTTCTATTACGGGCTGGATTTTCACGATCTGGCCCTAGACTCCCTTCTCCACATCTCGTCATTTATTGTCGTCTGTGAGGCCTTCCTCCGCATTACCCCTCACTTCGACTTGTGGCTCAAGACCTTCGATGTGATGCCGAAGACGGTCGAGGGATAGTACGCAGCGTGCGGAGGTGCTTTAATAAGCAAAATTGCCAATGCTCCATGGACAAAGGGTTCCTTCCCAGAGGTGTCCGGATTGTGGCAACGGGGGTGGTTTTACGTCACAGCTCCTCGAAGTGCCAAGTGGGTAGCTGCCCCCACCTTTCGCTCGGGCCCTCCACCACAACTGATGTCATGGATCAGCAGGGGGCTGAGCTGGGGCCCAGCCAAGGACGTGCCCATACTGCAGAGCCGCATCCGAGATCTCTTCGAGGGAGATTTCAGCCTGGTTATGGTAATGCAAGTCATGCTGGTTCGTCGAGTCCAGCCTTGCAAACGCCGGCCCCTCCGTATGTGGGAATTCAACCCGGAAGGACCGCGCGCTATTCAGAATTTCCTCGGCCTGACGCACGAGGAGATGTACAAATCATTCTTCGGACCCCAAATAGAGTGTCCGGACACCACCGAGGACGTAGGTCTAAGCAGCAACCACACCGCTGCCCAAGTAAGTAATCCCATGGCCGAACACACCGTCCTTTTATTTATCATGACATCATCCTGAAAAATTGCTCTTTGACCAGGACTGGATAACATCGGCGAAGATGATCTGGTGTTCGGCCCCCCTTCCTGAAGGCTTGGACAATCCGGTGCTGGAAAAGATGCTCGAGCCAGCGCCTTGTCTGGTGCCCTCGAAGGAAGATAAAGGGGGGAATAAAGAGGGCAAAAGAGGGCCTCCATCGCTACTTGTTCCAACCAAGGGAACGAGCGCCTCCGCAAGGGAGGATAACCGAGAGGAAGAGTCTGACACTCTCTCTCCTCGGGGAAGGAAGAGGACCACCTTCGAAGATCCGGAAATCAAGGTTTCCAAACGGGAGAAGAAATCTCCGCCAAAAGGTCCTGCCTCGGAGGGTGTTCTTGCCGCACAATGTTCGTGCGGGGATCAGCCCTCTAATGAGCTGCAAGTAATCAAAAGGTATTTAATAATGAAGATATTCTACCTTACTTCTGAGGAAAATAACCGAAGTATTTATCTTGTAGTTCGGATCTTAGCCCTTCTCAGCTGAGCTCGTCTTCGGGGGATCTTCTTCCGAAGATGATGGAGAGCGAAACGCCTTCCCCGGACTCCCCGGCTTAAGAAGCGGGCGACCTTGAAGTGTCGTCGCGGAGGGTCTCTCCGGATCCGCCGAGGCCAGAAGATAATCCTATGGCCACCTGAAGTCCCCAGTATCCGGCTCTTGAAGAGAGCAACCAAAAGAGTCCGACACCGTCTGGTGCGCGGTCGGATGTACGAAGGGATCTACTGGAGAAGGCGGTTATCTCAGAAGAGCACCGCTCATTGATGGGTACGGTGATTGAAAGGATTTCGTCGGCCGAAAGCGGGCTACATGAAGCCTTTATGAGTCTACTAACGGGTTTTGAGGTACGTGAAATGATGTATATTTTTGAAAATTACCGCACATTTTTAGATGTGCCTTGTGTAGATAGTAGCCCCTAAGACTCTGGTTGTCGTCGAAAACGGCGACAAACAGAGGATCGTAGTCCCAGGTAATAACCAAACTGCCTTTATGTGCAGGTGATGGAGGCTCCGGTGGCTAGTCGGACTATTGGGTATGCCGAAATAAAGCGGCAGCTGGATGCGGCAGATGCTGACATCGTGCTTGTCAATGAGCGGCTTGACGAGGCACAGGGTAAGTGGCCTTTCTGGTGAGCGTCACATAATAAGAGCAGCATGATGCCAGTATCTCTAATATGTTGTGACTGCAGATGGAGCGGCCAGCGTGGAGGCCCTTCAGGCGGAGCTTGCCCGAGCCAGGGAGTAAGCAAGGAGTAGTAATGCGGCCGCTTTAAAGGCGGCCGAAGAGTTAAGAGCCGAAAAGGCCGCGCATTGCAAGAGCAAAGAGAAAATGGCCAAGATGGCCGTAAAGTTAAAAGACACTGCCGACCGTTGCCAGCTTCTTGAAGAAGAAAACCGGGCGAAGGCGGCGGACGTGGAAAAGGCCATGATAGCGACCAAAGACACCCGCTCTAGGATGAGAGCGAAGAAGGAGGAGCTGCATCAGGCCGGGGATATCGCGGCTGGGAAACCCTTCATGCTGCGGAGGAAGTTTGGAGATCCTCAGTATGCCCCTCTGGATTGGCTGTGGAGTTCGGCAGACGCATATCTGGATTTGGCAGCGAGTGCTGTTGATGCGGCCAAATACTTCCGAGATCAAACAGATAGCGAAGTGGAAAAGCTATTCTAGTCACAATTTAACGTTCCAGAGCGTCCGCTTCCATTGACTGATCGGCTTGCCGAATGGGCCAAGCTGAACAGATTGTCCGGACTCGCCATGAGGTCTGTTGCGGATCATTTATGGCCAGAAAGGCCAAAGCCGAACAGCTATTTTAGTTTGGCACAACAGTTCCTTGATGCGGTGCCGCGCATTAATACGATGGAGAGGTCGGTGTGCATAGAAGGCTCGCGGATGGCCCTTGCCCGTGTCAAAACATATTGGGCGGAGATGGATGCCACCACAGTTGCGGCGCAGGGTTCGGCCATAGGCCGAGTGGCTGCTGAGCACTATTTTGAAGAAATTCTTGAAGGCTCTCGTTCGATAGAGGCCCAGTGCTCGAAGAATATTATGTTTGAATGACATGTATTCCCATTGTAAAAACAATGTTTTATTAAGTTTATCAAGGTTGTATTTATACTTTTGCCCGAAAGTATTATGATGCCTCCTATGCGGCCGTTTATGTATATATGTATATAACTTGAAAGATTGCAGTCGTCGGCTTCAGCCCCCACGCATATAATGCGGGGGTGTTCGCAGAAAACGCATGTTCACACTTGATCCAATGTCTTGGTCCATTAAGGAGGTGATAGCACAGCGAACTAGGCAACCAGACTATAATGCTTTAACACTTTCACTTAGCCAGAGGAGTTTGACAGTGGGGCTACTATATATCCCCTGGTGGCTCCGCACTCATCTGAACTCGGGGTGCGTACATGCCTGGCCGGGAAATGGCCCTTCGTTAAGGCGGAGGAATCCCAAAGATTCCGATAGGTCATCGAGTGGTTGACCAGTCTCACGCTATATCATGACAGTCAGTTTCCGGCTTTCTCTACTGAGGTGCTCGTCCGGATGAACCAGGGCACAATTGCAGTAGTTCTCCTAGTGCCGCCTTAGCCGATAGAGCGGAACGTAAGGCAGCAAAACACAAGAGCCGGGCAAACCCAACATTTGACCAAAGACATGATTCAGAGTTGATGCATATAAGGCCAAACTCGCGACGCCGAACACTCCCTAAGGTATTCAGTCTTTGTGGTGTAAACCGGGCCTAAACAGTGCCCTTTGTGATAAGCCCCTGGTGTCCAGGTACGTGCAATATTCTGACGTGGCCACATGCCAATACGTCAGCATCCTTCTCAATTGTACTGAGAATCCGAGGGATGTGTATCAACAAGAGACAGTAAAAATGGTTTACGCAGTGTCTTAATCTAAAAAGAATCCTTGTAACGGGTCCCTGCCGCACGTCTGCGCCTGTGTCTCTGTTGTGTCGTATCCTGGACGGGCGTAGCACGATGGTCATCTGTAAAAGAGAGGAACTTTAGTTGAAAAGTTGTCATGCAAAAAGGTAGCTTGTACTAAAGAAAATATGTACAGTTCAAGATGAGTGAAGTTGAGCCTAATTGCCACTTGTTTGCGCGCGTTGAGCCCCTTGTATTGTAATAGGGGTATAGCCATCAAACCTGTAGCAATTACATGTAACTACGCCGGACTCGTCCAACCGTGTCCGTGGTCTTAATGACCTGTCAGATGCTTTAGTTAGTGAGGCCGTTTAGTGGGCAGCCGCACGGTCTTCCGCGCGCAGGGAGCGCTCAATATTTCCATTTACTGTAATGATGCCGCGTGGACCGGGCATCTTAAGCATGAGTGATGCGTAATGCGGTATTGCGTTAAAGCGAGCGAAAGCTTCTTGTCCGAGTAGTGCTTGATAGCCGCTTTGGAATGGAGCGATGTGGAAGGTTAATTTTTCACTGTGGAAGTTATCGGGGAAGCCGAATATGACCTCTAGTAGCAGGGAGCCCGTGCAATGGGCTTCTGGGCCTGGCGTTACTCCTTTAAAGGTAGTGTTGCTATGGCTGATTTTTGCTGGGTCTATCCCCATGTTGCGGACTTTGTCCTGATATATCAGGTTTAAACTGCTACCGCCGTCCATCAGGACTCGTGTGAAGTGGTATCCGTCAATTATTGGGTCTAATACCAAGGCAGCCCATCCTGCACGCCGGACACTTGCTGAGTAATCCTGATGGTCAAAAGTGATCGGTTGGGACGACCAGTGGCAGAACTCCGCGGTGATAGGCCCTGGGGCATGTGTCTCTGGGAGTGCCGCTTTGTTTTTCCCCTTTATCACGTATAACACGTTGACTGTTTTGACTTCCGGTGGGTCTTCTGTTCCCCAATGCTTTGCTTGCAAGGCTCGTCCTCATCTTCGCTTGGTGTATCCTGCCCCTTATGTTCGGCGTTGAGCTTGCCGGACTGCTTGAAGACCCAACATTCTCTATGGGTATGATTTGCAGGTTTGCCGGGGGTACTATGGATCTGACATATTTGGTCCAGAATTTTGTTTAGGCTGGACAGTTCGTCTCTGTTGCCTTTGGGGGTCGGCTTTTGCTGACCTGGCCGAGAGCTTCTGAATCCGGCGTTTACCGCCGTGCTCTTCGGGTTGTCTTCTTTATTTCGGCGCCTGTTTTTGTTGCGTCGTGATTTCCCGTTTCCTTCCCTGACTTCGGATGTACTTGGGTTGTTGGTGCTGCATCGAGCTAACTAGCTGTCCTCGCCCGCGCAAAAGTGGGTCATGAGGCTTGTTAATGCTGCCATTGTTCTCGGCTTTTCTTGGCCGAGGTGTCTGGTGAGACATTCGTCTCGAACGCTGTGCTTGAAAGCTGCTAAGGCTTTGGCGTCCGGACAGTCTACTATTTGGTTCTTCTTAGTGAGGAACCTGTTCCAAAGCTTTCGGGCTGACTCTCCAGGCTGTTGAGTTATATGACTTAAAACGTCTGCATCCGGTGGTCGGACATAGGTCCCTTGAAAATTTCCCTGAAAGGCGTCTTCGAGATCTTCCCAGCTTCCAATGGAGTTTTCGGGGAGGCTTTTAAGCTAGTGCCGAGCTGGCCCTTTGATATTGAGGGGTAAGTACTTGATGGCGTGGAGATCGTCTCCTCGAGCCATGTGGATATGGAGGATATAGTCCTCAATCCAGACCCCAGGGTTTGTTGTTCCGTCGTACGCCTCCATGTTTACGGGTTTGAATCCCTCTGGAAATTCATGGTCCAGCACCTCATTGGTGAAACATAGGGGGTGTGCGGCACCCCTGTATTTGGGTGTACCGTGGTGTTCGGATGTTTGTTGTGTTGTATTGCGTACTGGAGCGCGCCTGCGTGGCCCGTATATGGATCTGGTTGCGCCGTCCTTTTGATGCGAGCCCTCACGTGGATCGCGTACTGGCTTATGTGCGGTGTCGTTTGCCGCTCTATATTGGCCGCGAGGTCGTCTATCCGACCGGATGGCCATTTTATTTTCTAATTGCGGGGGATCTAAGGCCTCCTCGTCGAATTCAGGTTGCAACTTTCACTTCGGGTAGCTCTTGGTGTGGCGATTACCGCCGTACTTCGCTGCAGTGTTGTGTACTTCACTCCATCTGATTCTGAGTGTGTCTTGCGCAGTCCTGAGCCTTTGCTTCTGCTTTTTCAGACTCCTTGCAGTGGCAACAAGCCTTTGATGGCCATTCCGTTGCTCCGGGCGCCTGTCTGGTGTGATATCGTCCGGACTGTTATCTTTGATGGAGTCAGGTTGTTCTGTTTGATTCTCCGGGTTGCCCTGGTCGGGCGATGGTTCATCCTGCTCTATCGCTGGGCCTATGTGACTGTTGTTTCTGGCGAGGCGAGATTTGGAGCAGCGCTTACGTCGCCGCTTTGACTGATTCTCGAGGGAACAACCCTTTGTTGCGTCCTTCCATTCCTCGTTGTCGTTTTCTTTGGGTGTGTCCACCATGTATACATCATATGATGAGGTGGGCGTCCAGTGCCCTGTGGGCGGTGGTTCCTGTTCGTTTCCTGTATCGTCGTCCATACCGTCGATGTCTTCGGAGTTGAGGTCGAGCATGTCGGTTAAATCGTCGACAGTGGCTACTAAGTGGGTGGTGGGTGGGCGGCGAATTTCTTCGTCATCCGTACCCCAATCCTGCCGGACATGGTTCGGCCAGGACTCCCCTGACAAGGAGAGAGACCTTAATGAGTTCAGTATGTCGCCGAAGGGCGAGTGCTGAAAGATATCCGCGGAGGTAAACTCCATGATCGGCGCCCAATCGGATTCAATAGGCACGGGCGCAGGCGGTTCGGAGTTCGTGGCCGGGGAAGAATCCGGTAGTTCGGCATCACGGCTCTCGTGAAGGGTAAGGTCGATATTCGGCTCGATCGCCGCTGAGGATACGGCCTCCGTGGCGGGGTCTATCCACCCGCCCATGGATGGCGCAGCTGGCTTCGAATTGAGGGTCGGAGCATTACCGGCGCGATCTCCTGGACACTGTCCGATGGCAGAGCTAAATCACGCCCATCGTGACCGTGTGGCGCACTAGGCAAAGGCTCGAATCCGTCAGAGATCAAGTCTCCACGGATATCTGCCGTGTAGTTTAAGCTTCCAAACCTGACCTGACGGCCAGGGGCGTAACTCTCGATCTGCTCCAGATGGCCAAGTGAGTTGGCCCGCAGTGCGGAGTCGCCGAATACAAAGATCTGTCCGGGGAGAAAAGTCTCGGCCTGGACTGCATCGCTATCGATGATCGTAGGAGCCATCAAGCCTAAACGGCGACGGCAAATAGGAACTCTCAATGAAAGCACCAATGTCGGTGTCAAAACCGGCGGATCTCGGGTAGGGGGTCCCGAACTGTGCGTCTAAGGCAGATGGTAACAGGAGGCAGGGGACATGATACGTCTCCAACGTATCTATAAGTTTTGATTGCTCCATGCTACTTTATCTACTGTTTTGGACTATATTGGGCTTTATTTTCCACTTTTATATTATTTTTGGGACTAACCTATTAACCGGAGGCCCAGCCCAGAATTGCTGTTTTTTGCCTACAGTATTTCGAGGAAACAGAATATCAAACGGAGTCCAAACGGAATGAAACCTTCGGGAACGTGATCTTCTCACCGAACGTGATCCAGGAGATTTGGACCCTACCCCAAGAAGTTTCCGGGGAGGTCACGAGGGTGGAGGGCGCCCCCCCCCCCCGCCTGGGTGCGCCCCCTGCCTCGTGGGCCCCTCGTGGCCCCCCTGACGTACTTCTTCTGCCTATATATCTCCATATACCCTAAAAACATCTGGGAGCAACATAGATCGGGAGTTCCGCCGCCAGAAGCCTCCGTAGACACCGAAACTCAATCTAGACCTGTTCCGGCACCCTGCCGGAGGGGGCAATCCTTCTCCGGTGGCCATCTTCATCATCTCGGTGCTCTCCATGACGAGGAGGGAGTAGTTCTCCCTCGGGGCTGAGGGTATGTACCAGTAGCTATGTGTTTGATCTCTCTCTCTCTCTCGTGTTCTTGAGATGATATGATCTTGATGTATCGTGAGCTTTGCTATTATATTTGGATCCTATGATGTTTCTTCCCCCCTCTTCTCTCTTGTAATGAATCGAGTTTCCCCTTTGAAGTAATCTTATCGGATTGAGTCTTTAAAGACTTGAGAACACTTGATGTATGTCTTGCCGTGGATATCTGTGGTGACAATGGGATACCACGTGCCACTTGATGTACATTTTGGTGACCAACTTGCGGGTTTCGTGACATTGGGAACCTATGCATAGGGGTTGGCACACATTTTCGTCGTGATTCTCTGGTAGAAACTTTGGGGCACTCTTTGAGGTTCTTTGTGTTGGTTGAATAGATGAATTGAGATTGTGTGATGCATATCGTATAATCATGCCCACGGATACTTGAGGTGACATTGAAGTATCTAGGTGACATTAGGTTTTTGGTTGATTTGTATCTTAAGGTGTTATTCTAGTACGAACTCTAGGGCTGTTTGTGACACTTATAGGAATAGCCCAACGGATTGATTGGAAAGAATAACTTTGAGGTGGTTTCGTACCCTACCATAATCTCTTCGTTCGTTCTCCGCTATTAGTGACTTTGGAGTGACTCTTTGTTGCATGTTGAGGGATAATTTTATGATCCAATTATGTTAGTATTGTTGAGAGGACTTACACTAGTGAAAGTATGAACCCTAGGCCTTATTTCCTATCATTGCAATACCATTTACGCTCACTTTTATCATTAGTTACCTTGCTGTTTTTATATTTTCAGATTACAAATACCTTTATCTACCATCCATATTGCACTTGTATCACCATCTCTTCGCCGAACTAGTGCACCTATACAATTTACCATTGTATTGGGTGTGTTGGGGACACAAGAGACTCTTTGTTATTTGGTTGCAGGGTTTCTTGAGAGAGACCATCTTCATCCTACGCCTCCTACGGATTGATAAACCTTAGGTCATCCACTTGAGGGAAATTTGCTACTGTCCTACAAACCTCTGCACTTGGAGGCCCAACAACGTCTACAAGAAGAAGGTTGTGTAGTAGACATCAAGCTCTTTTCTGGCGCCGTTGCCGGGGAGGTGAGTGCTTGAAGGTATATCTTTAGATCTTGCAATCGAGTCTTTTAGTTTCTTGTTTTATCACTAGTTTAGTTTATAAAATAAAATTACATAAAAAATGGAATTGAGTTTGTCTCATACGCTTCACCTTTTTAGTATCTTTCGTGAGTATGATGGAACGGATAATTGTGCTCAAGTGCTAGAAGAAGAAATCTATAAAATGTTTGGCACTAAATATTTGAATGATGAGCATGATTGCAATGTTGTTAGTATTAATTCTTTGAATATCCATGATGCTAATGATATGCAAAGCCACAAGCTTGGGGAAGCTATGTTTGATGAAGATGATATTTTTTGTCCCCCAAGTTTTGATGAGCAAATTTATTATGATGAAAGCATGCCTCCTATTTATGATTATTATATTGATGAAAGTGGATTTGGAGAGGTCATGACTTTACTTTGTGATGAATCCGCTATTTCGGAAGAGGTTCCAATTGATTATGAGAACAAAGTTGCTATATATGATGATTATTGTGATGACTTCTTTGATATAAAGAATAATGATATCCATGAAACTTGTCATCATGATTATAGTTTTCAATTGGATTATGCCTCACATTATAATTATTTTGTTGAGTTTGCTCCCACTATTATTCATGAGAAGAAAGTTGCTTGTGTGGAGAGTAGTAAATTTTCTATGCTTGTAGATCATGAAAAGAATGCTTTAGGTGCTGGTTATATTATTGAATTCATTTATGATGCTACTGGAAATTATTATGAGGGAGGAATATATGCTTGTAGGAATTGCAATAATATCAAGTTTCCTCTCTATGTGCTTAAAATTTTGAAGTTATGCTTGTTTTACCTTCCTATGCAAGTTGATTCTTGTCCCCACAAGTTGTTTTCTCACAAAATACCTATGCATAGGAAGTGGGTTAGACTTAAATGTTCTAGTCATATTCTTCATGATGCTCTCTTTATGTTAAAATTCTTATCTTTTATGTGAGCATCATTGAAATCATCATGCCTAGCTAGGGGTGTTAAACGATAGCGCTTGTTGGGAGGCAACCCAATTTTATTTTTGTTCCTTGACTTTTGTTCCTGTTTAGTAATAAATAATTCATATAGCCTCTGTTTAGATGTGGTTTTATGTATTTAATTAGTGTATGTGCCAAGTAGAACCTTTGGGAAGATTTGGGGAAAGTCTTGTTGATCATGCTGTCAAAAACAGAAACTTTAGCGCTCATGAGAACTGCTGCCATTTTTATTTGGAGAGTTATATTTAGTTAATTATTTTTGTAGATGATTAATAGATAAATTCCTCAGGTCGATCAATTTATTTGAGAATTTTATGAGTTCCAGAAGTATATGTTTGATCCAGATTACTACAGACTGTTCTGTTTTGGACAGATTCTGTTTTTCATGTGTTGTTTACTTATTTTGATGAATCTATGGCTAGTAAAATAGTTTATAAACCATAGATAAGTTGTAATACAGTAGGTTTAACACCAATATAAATAAAGAATGAGTTCATTACAGTACCTTGAAGTGGTGATTTATTTTCTTATACTAACGGAGCTCACGAGTTTTCTACTTAAAGTTTTGTGTTGTGAAGTTTTCAAGTTTTGGGTAAAGATTCGATGGACTATAGAATAAGGAGTGGTAAGAGCCTAAGCTTGGGTATGCCCAAGGCACCCCAAGGTAATATTCAAGGACAACCAAGAGCCTAAGCTTGGGGATGCCCCGGAAGGCATCCCCTCTTTCGTCTTCGTTCATCGGTAACTTTACTGGAGCTATATTTTTATTTACCACATGATATGCATTTTGCTTGGAGCGTCAATTTATTTTGTTAGGATTTGCTTGCTGTTATTTAGAACAATTTTTTCATCTTTTATTTCAATAAAATTGGCATTGATAGCCTTTACTATGCCTATGTTACAAGTATACATGTTGCTGTTTGAAAACAGAAAGTTTACCGCTGTTGCAATAATTCCCTAGAAAAGTCAAAATGTGATAAAATGTTGAAACCTTTTGCATATTAAGATCTGATAAATTTACTACAGTGGAAATTTTATTTCATAATTTTTGGAGCTAGGGAAGTATGGATGTTGCAGCATTCTTTACAGATTATCCTGTTTAGGCAGATTGCTATTATGTTTGCATTGTTTGCATATGTTTGCTTCTTTAATGATTCTATTTGAGGATAGGACTATTAAATATGCTGAGGCATTTAGTATGCAATGTTGAATAATAATTTTAGTGATTTTCTACAGTAGAGTATGATAAGGTTTTGGCAATGGTTTATACTAACTTATCTCACGAGTCCTTGTTGAGTTTTGTGTGGATGAAGCTTTTGAGATTTAGGGAGACCGTGATATGTGAGGAATTAAGGAGACACAAAAGCTCAAGCTTGTGGATGCCCAAGGCACCCCAAGATAATATCTCAAGAAGTCTCAAGCGTCTAGGCTTGGGGATGCCCCGGTTGGCATCCCACCTTTCTTCTTCAACAATTATCGGTTAGTTTCGGTTGATCCTAAGTTTTTGCTTCTTCACATGATGTCTGCCATCCTTAGAATGTCATTTTATTTTGATTTGCTTGCTGTTTGAATAGAATACCAAGATCTGAAATTATTAAATGTTAGAGAGTCTTCACATAGTTGCATAATTATTCGACTACTCATTGATCTTCACTTATATCTTTCGGAGTAGTTTGTCATTTGCTCTAGTGCTTCACTTATATCTTTTTAGAGAATGGTGGTAGTTTTATTTTGAAGAAATAGATGAACTCTCATGCTTCACTTAGATTATTTTGAGAGTCTTAAATAGCATGGTAATTTACTTAAAATCCTAATATGCTAGGTATACAAGATTAATAATAAAACTTTCTTATGAGTGTTTTGAATACTAAGAGAAGTTTGATGCTTGATGATTGTTTTGAGATATGGAGGTAATAGTATCAAAGTCGTGCTAGTTGAGTAGTTGTGAATTTGAGGAATACTTGTGTTGAAGTTTGCAAGTTCCGTAGCATGCACGTATGGTAAACATTATGTAACAAATTTGAAACATGAGGTGTTATTTGATTGTCCTCCTTATGAGTGGTGGTCGGGGACGAGCGATGGTCTTTTCCTACCAATCTATCCCCCTAGGAGCATGCACGTAGTGCCGAGGTTTTTGATGACTTGTAGATTTTTGCGATAAGTATGTGAGTTCCTTATGACTAATGTTGAGTCCATGGACTATACGCACTCTCACCCTTCCATCCTTTCTAGCCTCTTCAGTACCGTGCATTGCCCTTTCTCACATTGAGAGTTGGCGCAAACTTCGCCGGTGCATCCAAACCCCGTGATATGATACGCTCTGTCACACATAAACCTCCTTATATCTTCCTCAAAACAGCCACCATACCTACCTATTATGGCATTTCCATAGCCATTCCGAGATATAATGCCATGCAACTTTCCATCATTCCGTTCATCATGACACATTCAACATTGTCATGTTGCTTTGCATGATCATGTAGTTGACATCATATTTGTGGCAAAGCCACCGTTCATAATTTTTCATACATGTCACACTTGATTCATCGCAATCCCGGTACACCGCCGGAGGCATTCATATAGAGTCATACTTTGTTCTAGTATCGAGTTGTAACCATTGATTTGTAAATAAATAGAAGTGTGATGATCATCATTATTAGAGCATTATCCCAAGTGAGGAATAAAAAAAGAGAAAGGCCATAAAAAGAGAGAAGGCCCAAAAAAAGAGAAAGGCCATAAAAAAAAGAGAAGGCCCCCAAAAAAGAGAAAGGCCATAAAAAAAGAGAAGGCCAAATAAAAAAATGAGAGAAAAAGAGAGAAGGAACAATGTTACTATCCTTTTACCACACTTGTGCTTCAAAGTAGCACCATAATCTTCATAGTAGAGAGTCTCTCATGTTATCACTTTCATATACTAGTGGGAATTTTTCATTATAGAACTTGGCTTGTATATTCCAACAATGGGCCTCCTCAAGTGCCCTAGGTCTTCATGAGCAAGCAAGTTGGATGCACACCCACTTAGTTTCTTTTGTTGAGGTTTTATACATTTATAGCTCTAGTGCATCCGTTGCATGGCAATCCCTACTCCTTGCATTAACATCAATCGGTGGGCATCTCCATAGCCCATTGATTAGCCTCGTTGATGTGAGACTTTCTCCTTTTTGTCTTCTCCACATAACCCCCTCATTATATTCTATTCCACCCATAGTGCTATATCCATGGCTCGCGCTCATGTATTGCGTGAAAGTTTATAGGTTTGAGATTACTAAAGTATGAAACAATTGCTTGGCTTGTCATCGGGGTTGTGCATGATGAGAGCATTATTGTGTGACGAAAATGAAACATGACTAAACTATATGATTTTGTAGGGATGAACTTTCTTTGTCCATGTTATTTTGAGAAGACATAATTGCTTAGTTAGTATGATTGAAGTATTATCATTTTTATGTCAATATGAACTTTTGTCTTGAATCTTATGGATCTGAATATTCATACCACAATTAAGAAGAATCACATTGAAATTATGCCAACTAGCACTCCGCATCAAAAATTCTCTTTTTATCATTTACCTACTCGAGGACGAGCAGGAATTAAGCTTGGGGATGCCTGATACGTCTCCAACGTATCTATAATTTTTGATTGCTCCATGCTACTTTATCTACTGTTTTGGACTATATTGGGCTTTATTTTCCACTTTTATATTATTTTCGGGACTAACCTATTAACCGGAGGCCCAGCCCAGAATTGCTGTTTTTTGCCTACTTCAGTATTTCGAGGAAACATAATATCAAACGGAGTCCAAACGGAATGAAACCTTCGGGAATGTGATCTTCTCACCGAACGTGATCCAGGAGACTTGGACCCTACTCCAAGAAGTTCCCGAGGAGGTCACTAGGGTGGAGGGCGCCCCCCTGGGCGCGCCCCCTGCCTCGTGGGCCCCTCGTGGCCCCCCTGACGTACTTCTTCCGCCTATATATCTCCATATACCCTAAAAACATCCGGGAGCAACATAGATCGGGAGTTCCGCCACCAGAAGCCTCCGTAGCCACCGAAACTCAATCTAGACCCGTTCTGGCACCCTGCAGGAGGGGGCAATCCTTCTCCGGTGGCCATCTTCATCATCCCGGTGCTCTCCATCACGAGGAGGGAGTAGTTCTCCCTCGGGGCTGAGGGTATGTACCAGTAGCTATGTGTTTGATCTCTCTCTCTCTCGTGTTCTTGAGATGATACGATCTTGATGTATCGCGAGCTTTGCTATTATATTTGGATCCTATGATGTTTCTTCCCCCCTCTTCTCTCTTGTAATGAATCGAGTTTCCCCTTTGAAGTAATCTTATCGGATTGAGTCTTTAAAGACTTGAGAACACTTGATGTATGTCTTGCCGTGGATATCTGTGGTGACAATGGGATACCACGTGCCACTTGATGTACGTTTTGGTGACCAACTTGTGGGTTTCGTGACATTGGGAACCTATGCATAGGGGTTGGCACACGTTTTCGTCGTGATTCTCCGGTAGAAACTATGGGGCACTCTTTGAGGTTCTTTGTGTTGGTTGAATAGATGAATTGAGATTGTGTGATGCATATCGTATAATCAGGCCCACGGATACTTGAGGTGACATTGAAGTATCTAGGTGACATTAGGGTTTTGGTTGATTTGTATCTTAAGGTGTTATTCTAGTACGAACTCTAGGGCTGTTTGTGACACTTATAGGAACAACCCAATGGATTGATTGGAAAGAATAACTTTGAGGTGGTTTCGTACCCTACCATAATCTCTTCGTTCGTTCTCCGCTATTAGTGACTTTGGAGTGACTCTTTGTTGCATGTTGAGGGATAATTTTATGATCCAATTATGTTAGTATTGTTGAGAGGACTTACACTAGTGAAAGTATGAACCCTAGGCCTTATTTCCTATCATTGCAATACCGTTTACGCTCACTTTTATCATTAGTTACCTTGCTGTTTTTATATTTTCAGATTACAAATACCTTTATCTACCATCCATATTGCACTTGTATCACCATCTCTTCGCCGAACTAGTGCACCTATACAATTTACCATTGTATTGGGTGTGTTGGGGACACAAGAGACTCTTTGTTATTTGGTTGCAGGGTTGCTTGAGAGAGACCATCTTCATCCTACGCCTCCTACGAATTGATAAACCTTAGGTCATCCACTTGAGGGAAATTTGCTACTGTCCTACAAACCTCTGCACTTGGAGGCCCAACAACGTCTACAAGAAGAAGGTTGTGTAGTAGACATCAAGCTCTTTTCTGGCGCCGTTGCTGGGGAGGTTAGCGCTTGAAGGTATATCTTTAGATCTTGCAATCGAGTCTTTTAGTTTCTTGTTTTATCACTAGTTTAGTCTATAAAACAAAATTAAAAAATGGAATTAAGGGTACCTCATATGCTTCATCTTTTTAATATCTATCATGAAAATAAGGATTCCGATAATTGTGCTCAAGTGCTAGAAGAAGAATGCATTAGAATGTTTGGCACTAAATATTTGAATGGTGAGCATGATTGCAATGTTGTTAGTATGAATTCCTTGAATATCTATGATACTAATGATATGCAAAGCCACAAGCTTGGGGAAGCTATGTTTGATGAAGAAGATATTTTTTGTCCCCCAAGTTTTGATGAGCAAATTTATTATGATGAAGGCATGCCTCCTATCTATGATGATTATTGTGATGACATGAATGCTTTAAAGAATAATGATAACAATGAAACTTGTCATCTTGATTTCAATTTTCAATCCCATGATAGTTACTTTGTTGAGTTTGCTCCCACTACTATTCATGAGAAGAATTTTGCTTATGTGGAGAGTAGTAAATTTTCTATGCTTGTAGATCATGAAAAGAAGTAGACGAAAGAGGGGATGCCTTCCTGGGCATCCCCAAGCTTTGGCTTTTAGGTGTCCTTAGATTATCTTGGGGGTGCCATAGGCATCCCAAAAATTAGGCTCTTGCCACTCCTTGTTCCATAATCCATCAAATCTTTACCCAAAACTTGAAAACTTCACAACACAAAACTTAAAGTAGAAAATCTCGCGAGCTCCGTTAGCGAAAGAAAAAAAAAGACCACTTAAAGGTACTGTAATGAACTCATTCTTTATTTATATTGGTCTTATACCTACTTTATTCCAACTTCTCTATTGTTTATAAACTATTTTACTAGCCATAGATTCATCAAAATAAGCAAACAACACATGAAAAACAGAATCTGTCAAAAAGAGAACATTCTGTAGTAATTTGTAGATAGCGCAATATCTGGAACCCCAAAAATTCTAAAATAAAATGATGAACGTGAGGAATTTATATATTAATAATCTTAAAAAAGAATTAACTAAATATCACTCTCCAAATAAAAATGACAGCAGTTCTCGTGAGCGCTAAAGTTTCTGTTTTTTACAGCAAGTTCAACAAGACTTTCCCCAAGTCTTCCCAACGGTTCTACTTGGCACAAACACTAATTAAACACAAAAAAACACAACCAAACACAGAGGCTAGATAATTTATTTATTACTAAACAGGAGAAAAAAGCAAGGAATAAAAAAAAAATTGGGTTGCCTCCCAACAAGCGCTATCGTTTAACGCCCCTAGCTAGGCATAACAAGCAAGAATAGATCTAGGTATTGACATCTTTGGTAGGCAATCCATAAGTGGCTCTCATAATAGATTCATAAGGTAATTTAATATTCTTTCTAGGAAAGTGTTCCATGCCTTTACTTAATGGAAATTGGAATCTAATATTTACTTCCTTCATATCAATAATTGCACCAATCGTTCTAAGGAAAGGTCTACCAAGAATAATAGGACATGAAGGATTGCAATCTATGTCAAGAACAATAAAATCTATGGGCACATAATTCCTATTTGCAACAATAAGAACATCATTAATTCTTCCCATAGGTTTCTTAATAGTGGAATCCACAAGGTGCAAGTTTAGAGAGCAATCATCAAAATCATGGAAACCTAACAAATCACACAAAGTCTTTGGAATCGTGGAAACACTAGCACCCAAATCACATAAATCATAGCATTCATGATCTTTAATTTTAATTTTAATAGTTGGTTCCCCCTCATCATAAAGTTTTCTAGGGATAGAAACTTCCAATTCAAGTTTTTCTTCATAAGATTGCATCAAGGCATCAACGATATGTTTAGTAAACGCTTTATTTTGACTATAAGCGTGAGGAGAATTTAGCACGGATTGCAACAAGGAAATACAATCAATCAAAGAGCAATTTTCATAGTTAAATTCCTTGAAATCCATAATAGTGGGTTTAGCAACATCTAGAGTTTTAATTTCTTCAATCCCACTTTTATCAATTTTAGCATCAAGATTAACAAATTCCGAATTCTTGGGACGCCTTCTATGTAAAGGTGGATCAAATTCAGTCCCATCATTATCAAGATTCATATTGCAAAACAAAGATTTAATAGGGGACACATCAATAACTTTTAAATCTTCATCATTATTTTCATAGGAACTAGAAGAACACACTCTTATAAAGGCATCTTTCTTAGCACACATCCTAGGGTTCTTTCTTTGCACTCATCAATGGAAATTCTCATGGCTTTGATAGACTCAGTGATATCATGCTTAGGTGTAATAGATCTAAGTTTCAAAGAATCAACATCAAGAGAAATTCTATCAACGTTCCTAGCCAAGTCATCAATCTTAAGCATTTTTCTTTAATCATAACATTAAAATTCTTTTGCGAAGCAATAAATTCTTTAATATTAGATTCAAAATCAGAGGGCATCTTATTATAATTTCCATAAGAATTTTTGTAGGAATTACCATAATTATTAGAGGAATTACTAGGATAAGGCCTAGGATTAAAATTTCCTCTATACGCGTTGTTACCAAAATTGTTCCTACCAACAAAATTCACATTCATAGATTCATTATTATTCTCAATCAAAGTAGACAAGGGCATATCATTAGGATCAGAAGAAACACTCTTATTAGCAAATAATTTCATAAGTTCATCCATCTTTCCACTCAAAACATTAATTTCTTCTATCGCATGCACCTTTTTATTAGTACATCTTTCAGTGTGCCATTGAGAATAATTAACCATAATATTATCTAGGAGTTTAGTAGCTTATCCTAAAGTGATTTCCATAAAAGTGCCTCCCGCGGCCGAATCTAAAAGATTTCTAGAAGCAAAATTCAATCTGGCATACAAATTTTGAACAATCATCCACAAATTTAAACCATGAGTAGGGAAATTACGTATCATTAATTTCATTCTCTCCCAAGCTTGTGCAACATGTTCATGATCAAGTTGCTTAAAGTTCATAATATCATTTCTAAAAGATATGATCTTAGCAGGAGGAACATACTTAGAGATAAAAGCATCTTTGCACTTGTTCCATGAATCAATACTATTTTTAGGCAAAGACGAAAACCAAGCTTTAGCACGATCTTTAAGCGAAAAAGGAAATAGCTTCAATTTAACAATATCATTATCCAAATCTTTCTTCTTTTGCATGTCACACAAATCATCGAAGCTATTAAGATGGGTAGCGACATCTTCACTAGGAAGGCCGGAAAACGGATCTTTCATGACAAGATTCAACAAAGCAGTATTAATTTCACAAGATTCAGCATCGGTAAGAGGAGCAATCAGAGTGCTAATAAAATCATTGTTGTTGGTATTGGTCAAGTCACACAATTTAGTATTATCTTGAGCCATCGTCACAAGCAAACAAACTAACACACCAGCAAACAAAGAGGCAAACGGGCAAAAAGAGGCAAATAGAGAGGGAGGATAGAGAGAGAGGGCGAATAAAACGGCAAGGGTGAAGTGGGGGAGAGGAAAATGAGAGGCAAATGGCAAATAATGTAATGCGGGAGATAAGGGTATGTGATGGGTACTTGGTATGTTGACTTTTGCGAAGACCTCCCCGGCAACGGCGCCAGAAATCCTTCTTGCTACCTCTTGAGCATTGCGTTGGTTTTCCCCAAAGAGGAAGGGATGATGCAGCAAAGTAGCGTAAGTATTTCCCTCAGTTTTTGAGAACCAATGTATCAATCCAGTAGGAGGCTACGCGCAAGTCCCTCATACCTGCTCAAAACAAATAAATCCTCGCAACCAACGCAAATAGGGGCTGTCAATCCCTATGAGGCCACTTACGAGAGTGAGATCTGATAGATATGATAAAGATAATATTTTTGGTATTTTTATGATAAAGATGCAAAGTAAATAGCAAAGTAGTAGGAGAACAATATGATAAAGATAGACCCGGGAGCCATAGGTTTCACAAGTGGCTTCTCTCGAGAGCATAAGTATTCTACGGTGGGTGAACAAATTACTGTTGAGCAATTGACAGAGTTGAGCATAATTATGAGAATATCTAGGCATGATCATGTATATAGGCATCACGTCTGAGACAAGTAGACCGACTCCTGCCTGCATCTACTACTATTACTCCACTCATCGACCGCTATCCAGCATGCATCTAGAGTATTAAGTTAAAAACAGAGTAACGCCTTAAGCAAGATGACATGATGTAGGGGGATAGACTCATGCAATATGAAGAAAACCCCATCTTGTTATCCTCGATGGAAACAATATAATACGTGCCTTGCTGCCCTTACTGTCACCGGGAAAGGACACCGCAAGATTGAACCCAAAGCTAAGCACTTCTCCCATTGCAAGAAAGATCAATCTAGTAGGCCAAACTAAACTGATAATTTGAAGAGACTTGCAAAGATAACCAATCCTACATAAAAGAATTCAGAGAAGATTCAAATATTGTTCATAGATAGACTTGATCATAAACCCACAATTCATCGGTCTCAACAAACACACCGCAAAAAGAAGATTACATCGAATGGTTCTCCACAAGAGAGGGGGAGAACATTGTATTGAGATCCAAAAAGAGAGAAGAAGCCATCTAGCTACTAACTATGGACCCGTAGGTCTGAGATGAACTACTCACACTTCATCGGAGGGGCTATGGTGTTGATGTAGAAGCCCTCCGTGATCAATGCCCCCTCCGGCGGAGCTCCGGAACAGGCCCCAAGATGGGATCTCGTGGATACAGAAAGTTACGGCGGTGGAATTAGGGTTTTGGCTCCTGTTCTGATCGTTTGGGGGTATGTGGATATATATATATATATATATATATATATATATATATATATATATATATATATATATAGGAGGAAGAAGTACGTCAGTGGAGCAACAGGGGGCCCATGAGGGTGGGGGGCGCCTGGTAGGGTAGGGCGCACTCCCCTACCTCGTGGCCTCCTGTTACGTGCCTTGGCGTAGGGTGAAGTCTCCCGGGTCTTATCTGTTGAGAAAATCACGTTCCCGAAGGTTTCATTCCGTTTGGACTCCGTTTGATATTCCTTTTCTTCGAAACCCTAAAACAGGCAAAAAACAGCAATTCTGGGCTGGGCCTCCGGTTAATAGGTTTGTCCCAAAAATAATATAAACGTGGATAATAAAGTCCAATAATGTCTAAAACAGTAGATAATATAGCATGGAGCAATCAAAAATTATAGATACGTTGGAGACGTATCATGTATGTGTGTGTGCGCGCACGTGTGTTGTAGTTCTCGATGTTCAATTTTCTTTGACCTGCTTTTGTGAGGGTTTTTCTCATCACCCTGTATCATATAGTCTACTACGTCTCTTTATTTGTAACGCGGGAAGAAAACCTATTTCATAAAAACACCGCTACATGTTGCCTATATATAGACTTGTTGGGAAGCTGAGATTAGCCTCTAGATACCACTGCGCTAACATGTTGAACACTACACCCTCCATCCTATAATATAAAAGCATTTTTGACAATGTAGTTTTAAAAAGACTCTTATATTATGAGATAGAGGGAGTAGTATGTAATTTCACTTTATACCTATAGTGCGTAGCAGAGACGCGTCATTATTACAAAGAAAAGCAAGAAGATTCATACACCAAAGTGAATGTCCTAGTTTGGTCCACAGGAAAACAGAAGTACTTTTTGGTATCACAAAAAAGTATAAATAAACTAACACTAAAATCTCCGTGGTCCTTGCAAGAAAGAAAAGTAAATTACTCCCTTCATTCGCAAATACAAGATGTTTTGGATATTTTAGTTTTTTTTGAAACAAAGCAAAAGATTTGCCATTTTCATTAATTAAGAAGAGGTTTCGTTACAAGCAGACCGCCATGCAGTCAAAAGGCAAAACAATTACTCTCGCCGCATTACATTACACAAATGTTTGGCGCCCGTAATGGCCCAAATGGACACTTCTTCTTTGATGCATTGCGTGATGATCGCCAGCGGCGCTGCCTTGTTCCTAAAGACGCGCACATTCCTTTCCTTCCAAAGTTCCCATCCCACAAGAAGGAGAAGGGAAGATAGAGCTTTCGTGGGTTGACCATTGTTAGTGAGTAGCGCATCCCACCAAGATTTGACCATGTTAAACTGGAGCCAAGGAGTCATGGGGATATTTAGACCAAGCCATGCAAACACCTCATTCCAAACTCTAGTAGAGAACCTGCACTTGAAGAGGAGGTGAGCCGTAGATTCTTGCACCTGATTAAAGAGTGGACATCGGTCGCAATTAGGCCATCCTCGCTGTTGGAGCCTATCAGCAGTCCAAATTCTATTTTGAGTGACAAGCCAGGCAAAAAAATTACACTTGGGGGGTGCCCAAGCCTTCCAGACTATGGCATGCAAGCTTAAGCGAGTAAGGCCAGCAAACTGCGCCATATAAGTAGACCTAGCTGAGTACTGGCCATCGTTGGTTAACTTCCAAAGGATGGTATCCTTGACACCAGGCTGGATAATGACATTCAAAAGCTTCTCCCACAATGCCAAGAATTGTTGGAGGTGCTCAAGCATGAGGCCGTTATGGTAGCCAATTTGGTTTATCCAGTGCCCATCCCACAAGGCTGTGGCAACAGATGCCCCCTTCTTGCGTGAAATCTCAAAAATCTTTGGAGCAATGTCTTTTGGCCTAAAACTCTCTAGCCAAGGCGACTCCCAGAAGGAAGCCTTCTGTCCATCGCCAATCGTGACCTTAGTCGCAGCCGCAAACAAGTTGCAGTCATCGGCTGTGCAAGGTGTCCCCATACCGCACCACACACGTGGCGGGTCGTCCAAGTCGAGCCAAAGCCATCACAACCGAAGGGCGGCGGCAAACTTGCCAAGGTGCAAAATGCCAAGGCCTCCAAATTCTTTTGGCCTGCAAACGAGCTCCCGATTTACTTTGCACTTTCCACCAGTTACCTTGTCAGTTCCAACCGAAAGTTAGGATCTCCGCAACTGATACGTACATTTTGCATCATGCTTTTATATTGATATTTATTGCATTATGGACTTCTATTACACATTATGTCGCAATACTTATGCCTTTTCTCTCTTATTTTACAAGGTTTACTTGAAGAGGGGGAATGCCGGTAGCTGGAATTCTGGGCTGGAAAAGGAGCAAATATTAAAGACCTATTCTGCATAGCTCCAAAAGTCCTGAAACTTCACAGAAGTTATTTTTAGAATATATAAAAAATACTAAGCGAAGAAAGCACCAAAGGGGGCCCACCCACCAACCGCGAGGGTGGGGGCGCGCCCTACCCCCTTGGCGCGCCCCCTGCCTCATGGGCCCTCTGGTGGCCCTCCGATGCCCATCTTTGGCTATATGGAGTCTTTCGTCCGAGAAAAAATCATAAGCAAGCTTACGAGAGAAACTCCGCCGCCACGAGGCGGAACCTTGGCGGAACCAATCTAGGGCTCTGGCAGAGCTGTTCTGCCGGGGAAACTTCCCTCCGGGAGGGGGAAATCATCACCGTCGTCATCACCAACGATCCTCTCATCGGGAGGGGGTCAATCTCCATCAACATCTTCACCAGCACCATCTCATCTCAAACCCTTGTTCATCTCTTGTATCCAATCTTTGTATCCAAACCTCAGATTGGTACTTGTGGGTTGCTAGTAGTGTTGATTACTCCTTGTAGTTGATGCTACTTGGTTTACTTGGTGGAAGATCATATGTTCAGATCCAATATGCATATTAACACCCCTATGATTATGAACATAAATATTCTTTGTGAGTAGTTACGTTTGTTCCTGAGGACATGGGAGAAGTCTTGCTATAAGTAGTCATGTGAATTTGGTATTCGTTCGATATTTTGATGAGATGTATGTTGTCATCCCTCTAGTGGTGGCATGTGAACGTCGACTACATGACACTTCACCTTTCTTTGGGCCTACAGGGAGGCATTGGGAAGTAATAAGTAGATGATGGGTTGCTAGAGTGACAGAATCTTAAACCCTAGTTTATGCGTTGCTTCGTAAAGGGCTGATTTGGATCCACATGTCTCATGCTATGGTTAGGTTTACCTTAATACTTTTGTTGTAGTTGTGGATGCTTGCAATGGGGGTTAATCATAAGTGGGATGCTTGTCCAAGTAAGGATAGTACCCAAGCACCAGTCCACCCACATATCAAATTATCAAAGTACCGAACGCGAATCATATGATCGTGATGAAAACTAGCTCGATGATAATTCCCATGTGTCCTCGGGAGCGCTTTCCTTCATATAAGAGTTTGTCCAGGCTTATCCTTTGCTACAAAAAGGATTGGGCCATCTTGCTGAACCTTATTTACTTTTATTATTTGCTACTCGTTACCAATTACCTTATCACAAAACTATCTGTTACCGATAATTTCAGTGCTTGCAGAGAATACCTTGCTAAAAACCGCTTATCATTTCCTTCTGCTCCTTGTTGGGTTCGACACTCTTACTTATCGAAAGGACTATGATAGATCCCCTATACTTGTGGGTCATCAAGACTCTTTTCTGGCACCATTGCCGGGGAGTGAAGTGCCTTTGGTAGGTGGAATTTGGTAAGGAAAAAATTATATAGTGTGCTGAAATTTACTGTCACTTGTTACTATGGAACATAATCCTTTGAGGGGTTTGTTCGGGGTATCTTCACCTTGTCTGGAACCACAATTAGTTACCCCTCAACCTACTGAACCTACTGAAATTTTTTACTTTGAAATTCCTTCGGGTATGATAGAGAAACTGCTAGCTAATCCTTTCACAGGTGATGGAACATTACATCCCAATTTGCACCTAATCTATGTGGATGAAGTTTGTGGATTATTTAAGCTTGCAGGTATGCCCGAGGATGTTATCAATAAGAAGGTCTTCCCTTTATCTTTGAAGGGAGATGCATTGACATGGTATAGGCTATGTGATGATATGGAATCATGGGACTATAAGCGATTGAAATTGGAATTTCACCAGAAGTTTTATCCTATACATCTTGTTCATCGTGATCGTAATTATATATATAATTTTTGGCCTCGTGAAGGATAAAGCATCGCTCAAGCTTGGGGGAGGCTTAAGTCAATGTTATATTCATGCCCCAATCATGAGCTCTCAAGAGAAATGATTATTCAAAAATTTTATGCTCAGCTTTCTGACAACAATCGCTCCATGCTCGATACTTCTTGTACTGGTTCTTTTATGATGAAGACTATTGAGTTCAGATGGGATTTATTGCAGAGGATTAAATGCAACTCTGAAGATTGGGATCTCGATGAAGGTAAGGAGTCAAGTATGACACCTAAGTTTGATTGTGTTAAATCTTTTATGGATACTGATGTTTTCCGTAAGTTTCGCACTAAATATGGACTTGCCTCTGAGATAGTAGCTTCTTTCTATGAATCTTTTGTTACTCATGTTGATCTCCCTAAGGAGAAGTGGTTTAAATATAATCCTCCCATTGAAACAACAGTAGTTGCACCTATTAAAGTTGAAGAAAAAACTATCACTTATGATGATCCTGTTGTTCCCACTGCTTATGTTGAGAAACCACATTTCCCTGTTAGAATTAAGGATAATGTAAAGCTTCAACTGTAGTCAACAAGAGTAATATTAGGACACACAAACCCCCTGAGCAAGTTAAAGTTGAACCTAATATTGCTATGGTTAAAGATCTCTTGGCCGATAATATTGATGGCCAGGTTATTTATTTCTATGAAGAAACTGCCATAATTGCTAAGCCCTGTGCTAAGGATAAACATAGACCTGTTATAGGCATGCCTATTATTTCTGTCAAAATAGGAGATCACTGTTATCATGTCTTATGTGATATGGGTGCTAGTGCTAGTGCAATACCTCATACCTTATACAAAGAAATTATGGATGATATTGCACCTGCTGAGATAGAAGATATCGATGTTACAATTAAGCTTGCCAATAGAGATACTATTTCACCGATTGGGATTGTTAGAGATGTTGAAGTCTTGTGTGGGAAGGTTAAATATCCTACAGATTTTCTTGTTCTTGGTTCCCCACAAGATAGCTTTTGTCCCATTATATTTGGTAGACCCTTCTTAAATATTGTTAATGCTAGGATAGACTGCGAAAAGGATGTTGTTACTATTGGTTTGGGTGATATGTCTCATGAGTTTAACTTCTCTAAATTTCGTAGACAACCCCATGATGAGGAATTACCTAGTAAGGATGAAATTATTGGTCTTGCTTCTATTGTTGTGCCTCCTAATGATCCTTTAGAACAATATTTGCTCGACCATGAAAATGATATGTTTATGAATGAAAGAAGGGAAATAGATGAAGTATTCTTTAAATAGGGACCTATTCTGAAACACAACTTTCCTGTTGAAATCCCAGGGGATCCTCCTCCACCCAAGGGTGATCCCGTGTTTGAGCTTAAACCATTACATGATACTCTTAAATATGCTTATCTTGCTGAAAATAAGATATATCCTGTTATTATTAGTGCTAACCTTTCAGAGCATGAAGAAAAGGTATTATTGAAAACTCTGAAGAAGCACCGTGCTGCTATTGGATATACTCTTAATGACCTTAAGGGCATTAGTCCCACTCAAAGTCAACACAAAATAAATTTGGAGAAAGATGCCAAACCAGTTATTGATCACCAACGACGGCTAAATCCTAAGATGAAAGAAGTGGTAAGAAAGGAAATATTAAAACTCCTTGAGGCAGGTATAATTTATCCCGTTGCTGATAGTCAGTGGGTAAGTCCTATCCATTGTGTCCCCAAGAAGGGAGGTATTACCGTTGTTCCTAATGATAAAGATCAATTGATCCCACAAAGAATTATTACAGGTTATAGGATGGTAATTGATTTCCGCAAATTAAATAAAGCTACTAAAAAGATCATTACCCTTTGCCTTTTATTGATCAGATGCTAGAAAGATTATCCAAACATACACATTTTTGCTTTCTAGATGGTTACTCTGGTTTCTCTCAAATACCTGTGTCAGCTGATGATCAAGCAAAGAGCACTTTTACTTGCCCTTTCGGTACCTTTGCTTATAGACATATGCCTTTTGGTTTATGTAATGCACCTGCTACCTTTCAAAGATGCATGATGGCTATATTCTCCGACTTATGTGAAAAGATTTGCGAGGTTTTCATGGATGATTTCTCCGTTTATGGATCCTCTTTTGAGGACTGTTTGAGCAAACTTGATCGAGTTTTGCAGAGATGTGAAGAAACTAATCTTATCTTGAATTGGGAGAAGTGCCACTTTATGGTTAATGAAGGAATTGTATTGGGGCATAAAAATTTATGAAAGGGGTATTGAAGTGGATAAAGCTAAAGTTGATGCTATTGAAAAGATGTTGTGTCCCAAGGACATCAAAGGTATAAGAAGTTTCCTTGGTCATGCCGGTTTTTATAGGAGGTTCATTAAGGACTTCTCAAAAATTTCTCGGCCTCTGACTGATCTATTACAAAAATATATTCCTTTTGTCTTTGATGATGATTGTGTAGAAGCATTTGAAATACTTAAGAAAGCATTAATTTCTGCACCTATTGTTCAGCCACCTGATTGGAATTTACCATTTGAAATTATGTGTGATGCTAGTGATTATGCTGTAGGTGCTATTCTAGGACAAAGAGTTGATAAGAAATTGAATGTTATATAGTATGCTAGTAAAACTCTAGACAATTCCCAGAGAAATTATGCGACTACTGAAAAGGAATTCTTAGTAGTTGTATTTGCTTGTGATATGTTCAGACCTTATATTGTTGATTCTAAAGTAACTATTCACACTGATCATGCTGCTATTAAATATCTTATGGAAAAGAAAGATGCTAAACCTAGACTTATTAGATGGGTTCTCTTGCTACAAGAATTTGATTTGCATATTATTGATAGGAAGGGAGCTGAGAACCCCGTTGCAGACAACTTGTCTAGGTTAGAGAATGTTCTTGATAAGGATGGCAATGGGTCGGGTTTGGATCGGGTTAAGCAATCTAAAATCCATATCCATGTCCATGAAGACAGTCTTTGCCCACCCATGAAAAAATCCATGGGTGAAAAATTGTGTCCATGTCCAAATCTGATGGATATCTATACCCATTGGATATCCATTGGGTCCTCTCGAGACATATAAATAAGACATAACACAATATTAACATAAACTCTTCCATTCTTCACCTCGTGGTAGGCTAGGCTTCACTTATGGTAAATCAACATCCACTAACAACCTAAGACCATTTAGTATTTTTCTAACAGATGAGAATGACGAGTCATTTAAGGAGGAGGTAAAAATAAGGGAAGGGGTGTTGGATTATGTTACAGAGGGGATTGAATGTCAACTAAAAAAAGTTACAATGGGGATTGTGTAATTTCTTATGCATGTTTTAGATAAAAAAAGTGTAAAATTGTTGTGGGACATATGACCGTGGGGCAAGGATAGCAGATTTCCCCCCATTAAGTCATACTATCGGGTTGGGTTTGGGTATATCCATGGGTACAAGATTATATCCATGCCCTATCCACGAACAACCAGGTCGGGTTTGGGCGCCGCCCATGGACACAAAAGCATATCCAAACCCTATCCATTCGGGTCGGATATCCATGGATATCCATGTCCATGGATAAATTTGCCATCCTTAGTTCTTGATGACCCACTACCTATTGATGATAGCTTTCCTGATGAACAATTAAATGTCATAAATGCTTCTCCTACTGCTCCGTGGTATGCTGATTATGCTAATTACATTGTTGTTAAATTTATACCATCTAGTTTCACATACTAGCAAAAGAAAAAGTTCTTCTATGACTTAAGGCATTACTTCTCGGATGACCCACATCTTTATAAAGAAGGAGTAGATGGTGTTATTAGACGTTGTGTACCTGAGCATGAACAGGAATAGATCCTACGCAAGTGTCACTCCGAAGCCTATGGAGGACACCATGCTGGAAATTGAACTGCACATAAGGTATTGCAATCCGGTTTTTATTGGCCTACTCTCTTCAAGGATGCCCGTAAGTTTGTCTTGTCTTGTGATGAATGTCAAAGAATTGGTAATATTAGTATACGTCAAGAAATGTGTATGAATTATTCACTTGTTATTGAACCATTTGATGTTTGGGGCTTTGATTATATGGGACCTTTTCCTTCCTCTAATGGGTATACACATATTTTAGTTACTGTTGATTACGTTACTAAGTGGGTAGAAGCTATTCCAACTAGTAGTGCTGATCATAACACCTGTATTAAGATGCTTAAAGAAGTTATTTTTCCGAGGTTTGGAGTCCCTAGATATTTAATGACTGATGGTGGTTCACATTTTATTCATGGTGCCTTTCGTAAAATGCTTGCTAAGTATGATGTTAATCATAGAATTGCATCTCCATATCACCCACAGTCTAGTGGTCAAGTAGAATTAAGTAATAGAGAGATTAAATTAATTTTGCAAAAGACTGTTAATAGATCTAGAAAGAATTGGTCCAAGAAACTTGATGATGCATTATGGGCTTATAGAACTGCATATAAAAATCCTATGGGTATGTCTCCGTATAAAATGGTTTATGGCAAAGCATGTCACTTACCTCTCGAACTAGAACATAAGGCATATTGGGCCATTAAAGAGCTCAATTATGATTTCAAACTTGCCGGTGAAAAGAGGCTACTTGACATTAGTTCACTTGATGAATGGAGAACCTAGGCCTATGAGAATGCCAAACTGTTTAAAGAAAAAGTTAAAAGATGGCATGACAAAAGGATACAAAAGCGTGAGTTTAATGTAGGTGATTATGTATTGCTATACAACTCTCGTTTAATATTTTTGCAGGCAAACTTCTCTCTAAATGGGAAGGCCCTTACGTCATCGAGGAGGTCTATCCTTCCGGTGCCATAAAAATCAACAACTTCGAAGGCACAAATCCGAAGGTGGTGAACGGTGAAAGAATCAAACATTATATCTCATGTAATCCCAAAAATGTTGAAACTAATATTATTGAAACCATAACCCCGGAGGAATACATAAGGGACACTTTCCGGAATGTTTCAGACTCCGAAAAGGAATAGGTACGTGGTACGATAAGTAAACCGACTCCAAAACAGTTCTAATGGCAATATTTCTCCGTTTTGGAATATTTAAGAAAATAGGGAAATACGAAGCAAACCGGAAAGGACACGAGGCTTCCACGAGGGTGGAGGGCGCGCCCTACCCCCCTGGGCGCGCCCTCCTGCCTTGTGGGCACCTCGTGCACTTTCCGGACTCCGTTTTCTTGCACGATACTTCTTTTGGTCAGTAAAAATTCATTATATAATCTCCCGAAGGTTTTGACCACCGTATCACGCAAATATCTCTTGTCTTTGTTTCGAGCTATTTTCTGTCAGGGTTGTCAAGGCTAGGCATCATGTCGTCTCCCTCCTCCTCCAACAATGAGGGCAACAATGCTTGGCTAATGAAGATAGAGCTGAAGAGAGAAGAACCCATGGAGATCAACAAGGATGATGGGATCAAGAAGGCCACAAAGGACCAAGTTCCGGCAGCAGAAGACATCCTTCAACTTGATCACAATCTTCTTACCCCAACTGAGATCGAAGCTTTCGAGATGATCGAGTTAGCTCGTATACAAAACAAGTATCTCACACGTGAAAATATTTTGTTGAAGGAGCATATCATCGCACTCATGGGCATTATCCGCAAATTGAAGGATCTCCTACGCTCGATGTGTGATTATCCATCATCACCAACAAAGAAGAACTGAGTATCTGGTATGGGCACTCCCCTTGGCAACCGCCAAGCTTGGGGGAGTGCCCCGGTATCGTATCACCATCACAACTTTTATCTTTACTATTTTTCTTAGTTCGATCCTTTTGATAATATCTTGATCTAGTAGAATAAAGTTTTAGTATGATCTAGTTGTGAGTTTTGCTTTATGATCTTCCTATGTAATCGAGTCCGTGAGCTATATATAATAAAGATTAGTGTTGAGTCAAGGGCTTGATTATTTTGCTATGATCTTGAGGGAATAAAATAAAAGAGAAGAAATAAAAAGAAACAAAGAGATCATATGGATCTTATGGAGAGTAATGAGCTCACATATAAAGAGTATGGCGAATAAAAGTTGTTGAGAGTTGACAAACATAGTTTTGGTCATTGTTGCAATTAATAGGAAGTAATAAAGAAAGAGAGGTTCACATATAAATATACTATCTTGGACATCTTTTATGATTGTGAGCACTCATTAAAGTATGACATGCTAAGAGTTGACGTTGGACAAGGAAGACAACGTAATGGGTTATGTTTTCTTACATTTGAGATAAATTATATTGTCATGGATCATCCAACATGTGAGCTTGCCTTTCCCTCTCATGCTAGCTAATTTCTTTGCACCAAGTAGAGATACTACTTGTGCTTCCAAATATCCCTAAACCCGTTTTTGCCATGAGAGTCCACCATATCTACCTATGGATTGAGTAAGATCCTTCAAGTAAGTTTTCATTGGTGCAAGCAATAAAAATTGCCTTCTAAATATGTATGATTTATTAATATGGAGAAAATAAGCTTTATACGATCTTGTGATGTGGAAGAAATAAAAGCGACAGACTGCATAATAAAGTTCCATATCACAAGTGGCAATATAAAGTGGCATTCTTTTGCATTAAGATTTTGTGCATCCAATCATAAAAGCGCATGACAACCTCTGCTTCCCTCTGTGAAGGGCATATCTTTTACTTTTATCTTCGACCTTATATAAGAGTCATGGTGATCTTCACCTTTCCTTTTAAATTTTATCCTTTGGCAAGCACAATGTGTTGGAAAGATCCAGATATATATAGCTAATTGGATGTGAATTTTCATGAACTATTATGGTTGACATTACCCTTGAGGTAAATGGTTGGGAGGGAAAACCATAAGCCCCTATCTTTCTCTGTGTCCGGCTAAGACTTCATAACCATAAATATCGCGTGAGTGTTAGCAATTGTGGAAGACTAAATGATAGTTGAGTATGTGGACTTGCTGAAAAGCTCTTATTTGACTCTTTCCGATGTTATGATAAATTGCAATTGCTTCAATGACTGAGATTGTAGTTTGTTAGTTTTCAATGAAGTTTATGATTCATACTTGAAATTGTGATTGAATTGTTACTTTAGCATAAGAGATCATATGAAAATATATATGTTAATGTTCTAAGAATGATCATGATGCCCTCATGTCCGCATTTTATTTTTATCGACACCTCTATCTCTAAACATGTGGACATATTTTTCGATTTCGACTTTCGGACAAGCGAGGTCTAAGCTTGGGGGAGTTGATACGTCCATTTTGCATCATGCTTTTATATTGATATTTATTGCATTATGGACTGTTATTACACATTATGTCACAATACTTATGCCTTTTCTCTCTTATTTTACAAGGTTTACTTGAAGATGGGGAATGCCGACAGTTGGAATTCTGGCCTGGAAAAGGAGCAAATATTAGAGACCTATTCTGCACAGCTCCAAAAGTCCTGAAACTTCAAGGAAGTTATTTTCAAAATATATAAAAAATACTGAGCGAAGAAAGCACCAGAGGGGGCCACCCACCAGCCACGAGGGTGGGGGGAGCGCCCTACCCCCTGGGCACGCCCCCTTGCCTCGTGGGCCCCCTGGTGGCCCTCCGATGCCCATCTTTGGCTATATGGAGTCTTTCATCTGAGAAAAAAAATCATAAGCAAGCTTACGAGACGAAACTCCGCCTCCACGAGGCGGAACCAATCTAGGCCTCCGGCGGAGCTGTTCTGCCGGGGAAACTTCCCTCCCAGGGGGGAGGGGGGGAATCATCACCGTCGTCATCACCAACGATCCTCTCATCGGGAGGGGGTCAATCTCCATCAACATCTTCACCAACACCATCTCATATCAAACCCTAGTTAATCTCTTGTATCCAATATTTGTATCCAAACCTCAGATTGGTACATGTGGGTTGCTAGTAGTGTTGATTACTCCTTGTAGTTGATGCTAGTTGGATTACTTGGTGGAAGATCATATGTTTAGATCCAATATGCATATAATATCCCTTTGATTATGAACATAAATATGCTTTGTGAGTAGTTACGTTTGTTCCTGAGGACATGGGAGAAGTCTTGCTATAAGTAGTCATGTGAATTTGGTATTCGTTCGATATTTTGATGAGATGTATGTTGTCATCCCTCTAGTGGTGTCATGTGAACGTCGATACATGACACTTCACCTTTGTTTGGGCCTAGAGGGAGGCATTGGGAAGTAATAAGTAGATGATGGGTTGCTAGAGTGACAGGAGCTTAAACCCTAGTTTATGCGTTGCTTCGTAAGGGGCTGATTTGGATCCACATGTCTCATGCTATGGTTAGGTTTACCTTAATACTTCTGTTGTAGCTGCTGATGCTTGCAATGGGGGTTAATCATAAGTGGGATGCTTGTCCAAGTAAGGACAATACCCAAGCACCAGTCCACCCACATATCAAATTATCAAAGTACTGAACGCGAATCATATGACCGTGATGAAAACTAGCTTGACGATAATTCCCATGTGTCCTCGGGAGCGCTTTCCTTCATATAAGAGTTTGTCCAGGCTTGTCCTTTGCTACAAAAGGATTGGGCCATCTTGCTGCACCTTATTTACTTTTATTATGTGCTACTCGTTACCAATTACCTTATCACAAAACTATCTATTACCAATAATTTCAGTGCTTGCAGAGAATACCTTGCTGAATACCGCTTATCATTTCTTTCTGCTCCTCGTTGGGTTCGACATTCTTACTTATCGAAAGGACTATGATAGATCCCCTATACTTGTGGGTCATCAGCAACCTATCGATCGCCTTGAGAACCTCCACCGGAAGGTCAAGCGGTGTAATGTGGTAAATGGCCACCGCCGTAAGGACCGCCTTGACCAAGGTCATGCGACCCGAGATAGCAACATGCTTGCCTTTCCAAGGCGCCAATTTGCGTGCAGCCTTGTCTTCCCGCATTTGGAGATGTATCCTCCTTAATCTTTTGATTGCGAGTGAGAGGCCAAGGTAGCGGATAGGGAAGGAGGAGCGGCATGTCGGGAAGGATTGGAGAACATCATCCAGGTCCACGTTGGCACATCTGATAGGGGCTACAATACTCTTTGTGCAGTTTGTGGAGAGGCGGATGGATTCACTGAAGGAGTAAGCATGGCTGCAAGGAATTGTACGTCCTCCTTGATGGGGGCACAGAAAACTGCGGCATCGTCGGCATAAAGAGAGGCACGAGTCCCCATGTGCTTCCCAGGGAGGGGATGAAGCTTGCCTTGGGTGGTGGCTTTGTAGAGGATATGGTGTAGTGGGTCGATGGCAAGCACGAATAGCAATGGTGATAGCGGGTCCCCCTGCCTAAGTCCCTGTCCATGCTTGATTGGGTCGCCGGCAATACCGTTGAGCAAAACTCTTGAGGACGCCGAGGATAGTAGTGCCGAGATCCAGTCCCGGAAGCGGACAGGAAAGCCATGGTGATTCAACATCTCCAACAGGTAATCCCATCTAACAGAGTCAAATGCCTTCTTGATGTCAAGCCTGTAGAGGAGCATAGGCTTTTTTGTGCGGTGAAATCTTCTGGCTAGATTCTGCACATACATGAAATTGTCGTGAATGCTCCTCTTTTTGATAAAAGCACTTTGCGCAATTGAAACGATATCATTCATGTGGGGAGCCAATCTAGTGGCAAGAATCTTGGCAATGAGCTTAGCCACAGTATGAATTAGACTAATGGGCCTGAAGTCAGAGATCTCCTCTGCGCCATCCTTCTTGGGAATGAGAGCAATATTCGCTGAGTTGAGCCAGTGCAAGTTTCTGGCATGGAGGTTGGAGAAATTATTAACCACTAGCATGATGTCATCTTTAATGATATCCCAATAGCTCTTGAAGAATTTTCCAGTGAGGCCATCTGGACCAGGCGCTTTGTCGCTAGGCATGGCAAATGCGACAGCCCTAACTTCCTCCTCCGTAATGGCATCGCCAAGCGCGGATAGATCGTGGCCAGGAGTGGGAATGGTCGTGGGCACCCTTTTTCAAAATCCCAAAGAAGTGGGAATGAAGAATATTCTTTTTGTGGTCATGATCCGTCACCCAACCCGAGCCCTACTTGAGGCAGTGGATAAGATTTTTCCTTCTCCGCCCATTAACTCTTAGGTGGAAATATCGAGTATTCGCATCTTCCTCTTTGATGTTGGTGATCCTTTAGCTTTGCCTCTTGCTAGCTCTCTCCATAACTGCAAGGGCCACCACTTTTTTCTTGAGTCTTTTCCGAAGATCTGTCTCCTCCAAGCTCAGAGCCCGAATCTCCTCAGCCTCATCAAGCCTAAGAATTATCTCCAGGGCCATATGCAATTGAACCTTGGCATTAGAGAGGAGGCTCTTGCTCCAAGAGCGAAGTTTTTGACTGGTATTTTTCAGCTTGTGGAACAACCTCTGGTACGGGTCAGTGTGTGCGGAGGCCTCATTCCAAGCATCTTGGACCACTTGTTGGAAGCCTGGCATGTTGGTCCAAAAGTTCTCAAAGCGGAAGGTGTGCGGCCTCCTTGGTCCATCATCATTAGTAAGAAGGAGAGGGCAATGGTCAGAGAGCGATGACGATAAGGCGTGCAAGATGTGCTTGTCGAAGGTTATGTCCCAGTCCTCATTGCAAAAGAACCCATCAAGCTTTGACATAGTCGGATTGCTCTGTTCATTGCTCCAAGTAAACCTCCTATTTTTGATGTGTATTTATTTTAGCTCACAAAAATTGAGGGCGTTCCGGAAGCGGGTAATGCGGCTGCGATTTGCGTTAGAGCGGTTCTTATCTCTTGCCCGGTAAATTTGGTTAAAGTCGCCCGTGACGAGCCACCTTTCTCCCAGTGATGGCTTTTGATCCTTCATTTCTTGGAAAAATGTGTCTTTTAGATTGTTTCTGGTGGGTCCATAGACGGTGGTTAATTTGAAGGATGTATCTGTGTTGATGATTGTGATTTGTGCCGATAGGGTGTAGTCACCAAAGTGGACATTCTGAACCTGGACATGATCTTCATTCCACAGCAGGAGAATCCCGCCGCGCATACCTATAGTAGGTCGCTGGGCAAAGCCCTTGAGTCTATATCCACCGAGGAAAGCAGCTGTGGAGGCATCAACGACTTCAAGTTTGGATTCCTGGAGACAAGCCAGATGGCACACGGAAGCATCAATAGATTCATTGACAGTGGTTCTTCTGTTAGGGCAGTTTAGGCCACACACGTTCCAATTAAGCACACTGAGATTGAGGCTACTCATATTGGAAACAAAGCAAAATCAGGTAGCAAACATGGCCTTGCGAGGCACATCAAGGAAGCAGCCAGCCGAAGCAGCTACAAACAGGCAGCCTAAAACATAGTGGATTTTGTCTAACATAAGGAACGATAACTACATCAAGTAACCATGCAGAACCGGTCTACTCTGGAGCGGCACCGCTTGCCAGAGTTGGCATCTCGGAGCCCCCCTCTCCCCCGTGTTGTAGCAGAGCATTCTCCACCGTTGTTGCGAGATTGCAATCCATCTTGAAAAGTGCACGAAGCCCAGCAATTGCCAAGCCAGATGGTTGGCCTTTGAACATATCCACAAAACGACCGATCGCTTCCTCGCCTTCGCCAACGATGCCCATCCTCCGGCAGAGCAGTCTTTCGGCCAGCTGGGCAATGGGCATAGCCCTGTTCTTGTCACGGATGCGAGGGCTCTGGCAAATCAGGTTGAAGCCAGCAACCCCAGATAGTGTCTTCCTCCTTCTGGTTGGTGGCCTGGGTGGTGTAGAGGCGGGAGCAGGTAGGATGGCCAGCTGCCATGGCACAAACAGCAGCTGCACTGACTCAGGGCTCTCCTGATATTTTAGTATAAACTACATACAAACCGAAATTAGTGAACGACCACACTAAAACGTGTCTATATACACCTGATTTGCAAAAAAACTAGAACACCTATGGAGGGAGTATTTCAGATGGCAGTGAGATTTTCTTTTCTCTCTTCCCCATTGCTAGAACACATTCTTTTCAATCTACCGCAATTAGTAGGCTTGCACGTACAACACACTTCATCTATGCAACCGACGTGGTGCAGTGCTGCCATGCAAGAAAGGCCCCTGCCCTCATCATCAAGCTGGATTTTGCTAAAGCGTTCGACTCCGTCAATTGGGAGTGCCTTCGTCGGGTTATGGAGGTGCGCAACTTCCCTGAGAGGTGGTGCGCGTGGATGGATGCTATCCTTCGCTCCTCCTGCTCCGCCGTGCTGCTCAACGGCGTGCCTGGGGCGTGGCTCCCGGTCAGGTGTGGCCTTCGCCAAGGAGAACCGATATCGCCCTACCTCTTCCTCCTGTTGGCGGATGTCCTGCAAGGGATGGTGCGGCGAGACCCTCTGCTCAGGCACCCGGTGGTGGACGGCGACCCACCGATTATGCTCCAGTACGCCGACGACACCCTCATCATCATCCGCGTGACGGTGGAAGCGGTGGCGCGTCTTCGGCACATCCTGGACGACTTTGCCGTGGCCACGGGGCTGGGCATCAACTACGGCAAAAGCATGCAAGTGCCGATCCATGTTGCTGACGATGTGGTTGCCGGGGCCGCGGAGGCCCTCTCCTACTCCGTCCAAGGGTTCCCGCAGCCATACCTGGGCATGCCGCTGTGTCACAACCCTAGAACTGCTTGTATTTAGTTGCATCTATGATCATCCATGCATCATGTTTAAATTTATGAAATTTGAATTGGGGATGTTCAAACCCTAGCACCAAATGAATTCAACTAGGTTCAAATAAAAATATTTTCAATGAACCAAAAATGCCCTTAAAAATGTTCATTATTTATGGAAAAAGGTTAAAACCTTTACCAGAGGGCATGCACATTTTTCCAAGGCATTTATGGTCTTTGAATTAACTCATATTGTATTTGAGTTGGAGCTATTAATTCCTATAAAATATTTGGTAGCTCCAAATATTCTGGAACATTTTGTGGAGCTTTAGAATAATCCATATTGCTTCTACAATAAATCTCAGAAGCTACAAAAATATTTGGTTAGCAAACCAAATTCAAAACAATTACAGAAATAGAAAACAGAAATGGAAAAGAGAGACAGAAAGAGGAAACCTTACCGTGCAGCCCACCACTGTAGTGGCCTACTGGCCAAAGCCAGCCCGACCCACTAGGGGCAGCACTGTCTTCTTCCTCCTGCCATGAGGAGAAGCAGCTGCGTGCCCGATGCACAGGCGAGCCGCGCTGGCTCCTCCCTGCCTGCGTGCCCCCTCGACTGCCTGGTCGCCTCCACGCGTACCACGCCGCCCCCTCGACCCTCTCTCACTCTCTCTCGAGCTCTCCCCCCTCCTCTGCTCTCTCCCTCACATCACCCGAGCGCCACCGTCGTCGTCGCTCGCCGCCGCCGTGGCCACAGCCACTGCCTCGCCTCGTCGATGCGCTCAAAAGCTCCGCCTCGATGCCCCCATCCTCTACAAAGAGCCACGCGACGCCGGACACCCTGCATCGCCGGCTACCTCGCCTTCTTCCTCCTCTGCCGCCGGAGATCACCATCGCTGCCCCGACCGTTCCAGCCCTTCCTCGAGCCGCTAACCATCCCTGCAGCTCCGAGGTGAGCCGCTGAACCAATCCCCCCTTGCCCCGTCACCCCTCGCACCCGCTAGCCACCTTCCCGCGAACACCCGACGTTGTCGTCCGCCATGGCCAACGAGCTCCGTGCTCTCGAGCCCCTCCGCTCAGACCAGTCGCTCCGGCGTGCTTCTGCTGCCCCGTAGGTGCCGCCTAGCCCCTCTGTTTTCTTGCCCGAGCACCGCAGCCGCACCCCCGCGTGTGTCCGAGCTCCGGCCGCCGCCTGGCTTGACGCCACCGCTGTTGCCGTCCACCTCACTCCCTCCCGTGGCCACCACCGGATGTGCCGCACTGCCAGCAACCCATAGCCGCAAACCGTGCTCGAAGCCGTCTCCAGTAGCGCTTCCCGCGTCATCTCCGTCGTCGGCTTTGGTCGCCGCCGGCTGAACTCCGGCGAGGCTGACGTGGCGCCATCATTAGGGGCTAATCACCCCGCTAACTAAACTATGTGCCACTGACAATGGGCCCCACGCCCTATTTAATCCCAGTTTTGTTTCTATTTAGGTTAGTTTAAAACCCAGCGAGACCCACATGCCTGAGTTGACCCCGGTGACCTGGCCGTTGACTGGGCCCACACGTCAGCGACCCTAACCAGCACCGTGACACTGACCAGTGGGACCCACTGGTCAGGTTTGACCTGGACCAGCCCCTTTGACCTGCTGATGTCATGCTTACACATTGCTGATGCAGTAAAGGAATTTCTGGATTAAATCTAATTCAGGAAATTCCAAAAAATAACCAAAGCTTCAAAAATTCATAGTAAATCAAACTTAACTCCAAATGAAATAAATTATATATGAAAAATTATCAGAAAAATTCAAGGAATCCATCTGTACCATTTTCATGCATGTTTGAACAATGTTTGTCCTCTGTTTTGGGCAAAACAAATAAAGGGCATTTAAATAATCATATATGGAGTTGGAATTTGAATCATGTATTCAAACCAACTTCATTTAAATCATAGCTAGATGCATTAGCTCAAATCACAGCATATTGCCATGTCATGATCATGCATCATATTGTGGCATTGCATTGATTGTGTTCTTTCTCAATTGCCGGTGTTTGTCCCCTCTCGATAGACGTGTACTAACGACGAGAACAATGACACCGATGAAGAGCTATAATATCTTCAGAAGTGCCAGGCAAGCAAAAACCCCCTTGGTCATTCCGATACAATCCCACTCTCTCACTCCTGCTCTCTTTTACTGCATTAGGACAACAATGTTTCAACTGTTACATGCTGCGGTAGCTGAACCCCTTTCCTCTGCATGACCTGTCATTGCCACAGTAAATAGATGAAACCCACTAGCATGAGTAGGAATTGTTTGAGCCCTGATGTGCCTACTCATTCATGCTTGTTGTCATGCCTGCTACTACTTAGAGTTGAGTCAGATCTGATTCATCGGGAATGAATTGGAACGTGGTGAACATGTCCTACCGTTGAGAGCTATGTGTGTGAACACGATTTGGTAAAGGTAGCAGTGAGAGGCCATGTAGGAGTACATGGTGGGTTGTCTCATTGCAGCCGTTCTCAGAAACTGAGTTCTGTGTTTGTGATCCATGAACAGTTACTACCACACATTGGGTTTTGGTAACTCGGCCCCTCTCGGCTTATTAATCTACTCGATCTCTGTCCAGGAGTTGCAACTAGTTTCTGGTGTTTGTAGGTAGTGTTAGTAGTCTACCAAGTGGCACCCGGTACAGGTGGGCTTGGGACAGACTAAGCACAGTGGCACGGTGTACCAAGTGGCACCCGGATGGTGGGCTTGGGAACCCTGCACACATCATTTGGGGCCGTGAGCGACACCCCGACCGGATCTCCTTGCGGATGAAACCCGAATAGGCGATAAACCTGGACGAGAGACTTGTGTGGTTAGTCAGGTCATGGCCGACACCCTCACCCGGCTTCCGCTTGACGCCACCGCTGCTGCCGTCCACCTCGCTCCCTCCCGTGGCCACCACCGGATGCGTCGCACTGCCAGCAACCCATAGCTGCAAACCGCGCTCGAAACCGTCTCCTGTAGCGCTTCCCGCATCGTCTCCGTCGTCGGCCTTGGTCGCCGCCGGCTGAACTCCGGTGAGGCTGACGTGGCGCCGTCATTAGGGGCTAATCACGCCGCTAACTAAACTATGTGCCACTGACAGTGGGCCTCACGCCCTATTTAATCCCAGTTTTTGTTTCTGTTTAGGTTAGTTTAAGACCCAGCAGGACCCACATGCCTGAGTTGACCCCGCTGAAGTGGCCTTTGACTGGGCCCACATGTCAGCGACCTTAACCAGCACCGTGACACTGACCAGTGGGACCCACTGGTCAGGTTTGACCTAGACCAGCCCCTTTGACATGCTGATGTCATGCTTACACATTGCTGATGCAGTAAAGGAATTTCTGGATTAAATCTAATTCAGGAAATTCCAGAAAATAACCAAAACTTCAAAAATTCATAGTAAATCAACCGTAACTCCAAATGAAATAAATTATATATGAAAAATTATCAGAAAAATTCAAGGAATCCATCTGTACCATTTTCATGCATGTTTGAACAATGTTTGTCCTCTGTTTTGGGCAAAACAAATAAAGGGCATTTAAATAATCATATATGGAGTTGGAATTTGAATCATGTGTCCAAACCAACTTCATTTAAATCATAGCTAGATGCATTAGCTCAAATCACAGCATATTGCCATGTCATGATCATGCATCATATTGTGGCATTGCATTGATTGTGTTCTTTCTCAGTTGTCGGTGTTTGTCCCCTCTCGGTAGACGTGTACTGACGATGAGAACGATGACACCGATGAAGAGCTATAATATCTTCAGAAGTGCCAGGCAAGCAATATCCCCCTTGGCCATTCCGATACAATCCCACTCTCTCACTCCTGCTCTCTTTTACTGCATTAGGACAACAACGTTTCAACTGTTACATGTTGTGGTAGCTGAACCCCTTTCCTCTGCATGACCTGTCATTGCCACAGTAAATAGATGAAACCCACTAGCATGAGTAGGAATTGTTTGAGCCCTGATGTGCCTACTCATTCATGCTTGTTGTCATGCCTGCTACTGCTTAGAATTGAGTCAGGTCTAATTCATCGGGAATGAATTGGAACATGGTGAACATGTCCTACCGTTGAGAGCTAAGTGTGTGAACACGATTTGGTAAAGGTAGCAGTGAGAGGCCATGTAGGAGTACATGGTGGGTTGTCTCATTGCAGCCGTTCTCAGGAACTAAGTTCTGTGTTTGTGATCCATGAACAGTTACTACCACACATTGGGTTTCGGTAACTCGGTCCCTCTCGGCTTATTAATCAACTCGATCTCTGTCCAGGAGTTGCAACTAGTTTCTGGTGTTTGTAGGTACTGTTAGTAGTCTACCAAGTGGCATCTGGTACAGGTGGGCTTGGGACAAACAAGGCACAGTGGCACAGTGTACCAAGTGGCACCCGAATGGTGGGCTTGAGAACCCTGCACACATCGTTTGGGGCCGTGAGTGACACCCCGGCCGGATCTCCTTGCAGATGGAACCCGAATAGGCGATAAACTTGGACGATAGATTTGTGTGGTTAGTCAGGTCGTGGACGACACCCTCGCCCGGCTTCCGCTTGAAGGTTGCTGAGGTACATGACGTGTACAGGGCGATAAGTGGCGAGAGCGTGTGTGAAGAAGTACACCCCTGCAGGATTATCATTACTATTCGAATAGCCGGATTCCTTGGATATGGAAACTTGGACCCCTTGCATAGTTCATAGACAAGTGAAAGTGAATACTTTAAAATGCGCAAGATAAGCGTGAGTGCTATGGATGGCGTTCTCGTAGGAAGACGGGAGCGGATCCATAGTGGTGTATTGATATGGTGAATATGTGGACTCGTGTGCGCCACCACAAAGAGTTATTTGCAGTCGTAGTTCAGGATAGCTACCGAGTCAAAGCTGGCTTGCTGCAGTTAAACTCCACCACCCCTTTGTTGATACCGATGCATATGTAGCTAGTTCTGATGTAAGTCTTGTTGGGTACATTTGTACTCACGTTTGCTTAATTTATGTTTTTTTAAGAGAGACTTCAGTCTCGCTAGTAGTTCTGTGTGGACTTCGACGTTTAGCTTGATACCTCAGCTATGATCTTGTGCCCTCGGCAGGATCTGGTAGATAGTCAGGCTTCTCAGCCTTTTTCATCTATAGAAGTCTGTACTCAGACATGTTAAGCTTCCGCATGTGCCTTGACTTGTATGCTCTGAATGTTGGGTCATGAGACTCATGTTTGTCTTATGTGGCTCTTCGGAGCCTAATGAATAAATACTCGAGTCATAGAGTTATGTTGTGGTACCATGTTGTATTTACACACATCGAGCATATTGTGTGTATGATTGAAATGCTTGGTATGTGTGGGATCCGACAATCTAGTTGTTTATCCTTGGCAGCCTCTCTTATGGGGAAATGTAGTCTAGTGCTTCCATGAGCCATAGTAGTCCGCTACAGCCCGGTTCACCGGAGTCCTGCTAGCCCAGCACTACTGCTCAGGACACTTGACTGGCTGGCATGTGTTTCACTTTGTTCCTGTGTCTGTCCCTTCGGGGAAATGTCACGCGGTGACATTCGGAGTCCTGCCTAGCCTGCTACAGCCCGGGTTCCCGGAGTCCTATTAGCCCAGTGCTACAGCCCGGATTCACATGCTGCTGACCGACAGGCTCGATGTGATTCATGTATGCCTGTCCCCATAGGTTGGTGCCGCTTTGGGTTCACGACTAGCCATGTCGGCCCGGGTTCTCTGTCATATGGATGCTAGCGACACTATCATATACGTGAGCCAAAAGGCGCAAACGGTCCCGGGCCATGGTAAGGCGACACCCGTGGGAATACTGTGCGTGAGGCCGCAAAGTGATATGAGGTGTTACCGGCTAGATCGATGTGACTTGGAATCGGGGTCCTGACAGCTTTGGTATCAGAGCCTGACTGCCTGTAGGATTACCAAGCCAAGCTGGTCGAAGTCGTGTCTAGAAATGCTTTAGCTATATAAGGGAATTAATTGTGGATGGGAACGTAAGGCTCTTTTTACTCCTTATCTTCATGACCTTCTGATCTGAGTCATCTTATCTTTTCTACCGGGTTAAGAACTAGGCATCTCTTCTATCTCTCAGGATGACGTGTTACTAAACCGTAGTTGCCTAGGATTGTTGAGTTCAAGCCTCAGTTCAGTTCGTACTACTTCCATATGTTCATAGCTGGCCTCAGAACCTTGATATTGTGATGTTGAGTGGTTATGCCACCATTTTTGCAGGATGTCTCAAATCTTTTTGAGCATTTACAGCCGTTATGCTGTCCGAGTCATCCCATGTTTCTAAACTATCTGATGCATTTGCAAATTCTTCCTTCCTGTTCCCGATGTCCTTTTGGTCAGTATAAGCACACTAATCGTCTGTTGAGGTACTCTTTACCTTGACATATGTGTTGTAACTAGTATTTTGACCCTAGGCATCTTAGAGGATTACCTGGTAATATGGCCATGTACTGTGTTCCTAGTGTGATGATTCTGGCCATCATTCTTGAAAGCATCCCATGATGCCATTTAGTAGTAGGTATTCTACTCCTGGGTTTTGAACCCAAGATTCACCCTACCTACTTCATGTTGCTAGTGTTTGCTCGTTCCTTTAGGTTATTAGTAACCTTTGTGATAGTCCTCGAGGTTCGTGGTATATCATTCTTCCTAATACCATGAACCATCCTTGGCGGAAGTCGTTGAACCAAAAGATCACAATAAGAGTGCTCTTGACGAGTTCTCGATTCTATGATGTGACTCTGCCAGTTCTACCTTCTTTGCATGGGTTATCCGGAAGAAATATGTTGAACTTGGTTCGACATACTAATCTATGCATCCACAACTCAGAAAGTTAATACGTTCCTTTGAGTTATCCCTCTCTTTAGTTGTATCATGATCTCTGTCTATCACTTGATAGTTAAGAGCATGTCTTGCATTCATGCTCATCGATACCTCTTATTCTTGTGGTCTGTCAAGCCATTCTATTCTGGAATTACTAGGAGAAACAAACTCCAGTACCTCATCCATATTTAGGATTGGGTCAAAGCAGTTGTATTCCGCAGGTCAAAATGCCAATCTAGCTTTTGATTCTATTCTACCCTGAAGTATTGCCCTCTTGATGTCAGGAATGTCATGAGAATTGCACCAACACTTATGAATTCTTGATGCAGTGATACTTCTCGCCATCATCATTCGTTCCTCGGTTTCGTGTTGTTGCAATCGGAATACCGACAAGTGAACCGTGATGTGTGAAATCAATACTCCTAGCAACCCCGTTGCTTGGTGGTTAATGGACGGTAATCTCATTCTTGGTGTGTTGATTATGGAATCATCATTCTAAGATTGATCGTGCTACCTAGTCCATTTTCCTGGTGCACTCTTCGATCAAGAGTTGGGATTATGTCTATCCTTGCTTATTTCATCATATAATCTTGCCTAAAGAGCAAGATTGATCTCGAGCTTAGTAACATGTCGGTGGTTCGTGATTTTCCGAATATCTTCTCGGAAGTATTACCAGGTTGTCACCTGACTGCTATGTGGAGTTCGTGATCAAGTTGGTTTTTCCATAAACCACTCCTTCTCTAAGAATCTGTGTTGGATACCCCTGAGCTAGTTGGTTAAGCCCAACAACAACTTTGAGAGTTGGAAGATAAAATCTTGCCTAACTTAGTTTGTTCCAAAAGGATAGCCATGTGTTTGTGTGTTAGTTGAAGAAAGATGATATCTTCATCGATTGGTCCCTGTGATCAGTTGTTGGACCTATTGTGTTATCAAAACTTTGATTTGAGTATGGGCTATCACCAAATCAAATCAGTACCAACGATGTCGTAGTGTTGTCTTACTTGTGGTTGATCCCTCGAGCATACATCATTACATCTTTTGGCCTCATCAATGCTATCATATTGTTCACATAACCATGTAACCCCATCTTATGGAAATCTTGATAAATTGTTGTTGAGCCCATCGACAACGTCTTTATCTCCTCCATGATTCATGTTGAACATTAAGCTAGTGTTGGAAACTTTTGAAAGCATTTCTTCATGCTAGCTCATGAAGCATATGTTTGGATGAAAGGAGTGACTTCCTCTAATTCATGTGCATTTGATGCAAGTTGCCTCCATGAATTCAAGAGACTTTATTTTTGCCTCCTCTGGAATCATCCCAAGTTAGTCATGCACGTGCGAAGTGCTCTATGGTTTGATAGGTTGGCCGCCTCCACTCCATATGTGTTCCTAGCACACCAAGCCACTGATTAATTTTTTCGAGAAAAAGGAGTTGATGTGCGAATACTAGTTCATGTACAAGATTCCAATATCCTCGATGATGGTTCCCAACTAGAACTCGGTAGTGTTTTGTTGTAAGACTACCATGTGGTCATGCTTGTCTGGGACAACGTGTTCACATGTTTGTAGCAGAACCAGCTCATGTTTTGGATCTTGCTATCGTAGTTCATTCTCGAGAATCTCGCAACGCCATCCCGTCGATTTGTGTTGCTACCTTTCTTTTTCCAGACATGTTGTCTGAGATATCCTGTTACCAACCAGATCTGAATCTCAGGCAGGTATGATGGTTGGGTCATTCCTAGCATTTGCATTTTATTCCCAGCTTGCACCTCAGTAATTATTGTTCAGGATCATCTTCAAAAGTGGGCTTACCATGGGTCCCATCCATCTCCGACGATAAGCAAAATCATCCATTACGTTGTCTTCAACAAGGTAGTCCACATCGTCCACCCTAGCCCGAGTATGTCATTCTTTCGAACTCCTTCAAACGTTCCATTAAGAATTGCCTCAGGATGGTATGAAGAGTTTCAATGATCTATGGATCAAAAGTAATTATTTTTGCCACTTAAGGGAATAATCCTAGGAGTCACTTCCTCTAGGGTGCCACGTTATGGAATCGTGGTAATTATCTCCTCGCTACTTTGAACCCATCCGCCATCTTCTTAAGCGTGGAATAGTTGCCTACCAAATCAAACTTCACCATTCGTTACTATCCATCCGTCTTGATGTATGTTTTGTATCCCAACTCAAGAGATGTTTCAACGTCTCACTCCATGAGTTGATCTTGAGTGCTCATTCTTCGAGGAAATCGTTTCATGTAAAGTTTCCTTCTGTCGTCATCATGTTGGATGAAGATCTCGAAAGCAAAAACATCAAGGTCAATATGAAGCAATGAATCAACAACCTCGAGAAGGACATCTGGATCGTGAAGATTGTGTTAGCTTGTGTCGCTCTGTCTTCCTACCTCATGACTTGAATCTCGAGACGAGATTCTTGTTTAGTGGGGGCGAGCTGTCACAACCCTAGAACTGCTTGTATTTAGTTGCATCTGTGATCATCCATGCATCATGTTTAAATTTATGAAATTTGAATTGGGGATGTTCAAACCCTAGCACCAAATGAATTCAACTAGGTTCAAATAAAAATATTTTCAATGAACCCAAAATGCCCTTCAAAAATGTTCATTATTTATGGAAAAAGGTTAAAACCTTTACCAGAGGGCATGCACATTTTTCCAAGGCATTTATGGTCTTTGAATTAACTCATATTGTATTTGAATTGGAGCTATTAATTCCTATAAAATATTTGGTAGCTCCAAATATTCTGAAACATTTTGTGGAGCTTTGGAATAATCCATATTGCTTCTACAATAAATCTCAGAAGCTACAAAAATATTTGGTTAGCAAACCAAATTCAAAACAATTACAGAAATAGAAAACAGAAATGGAAAAGAGAGAGAGAAAGAGGAAACCTTACCGTGCAGCCCACCACTGTAGTGCCTTACTGGCCAAAGCCAGCCCGACCCACTAGGGGCACCACTGTCTTCTTCCTCCTGCCATGAGGAGAAGCAAGTGCGTGCCCGATGCGCAGGCGAGCCGCGCTGGATCCTCCCTGCCTGCGTGCCCCCTCGACTACCTGGTCGCCTCCACGCGTACCACGCCGCCCCCTCGACCCTCTCTCACTCTCCCTCGAGCTCTCCCCCCTCCTCTGCTCTCCCTCACATCACCCGAGCGCCACTGTCGCCGTCGCTCGCTGCCGCCGTGGACACAGCCACTGCCTCGCCTCGTCGATGCGCTCAAAAGCTCCGCCTCGATGCCCCCGTCCTCTACAAAGAGCCACGCGACGCCGGACGCCCTGCATCGCCGGCTACCTCGCCTTCTTCCTCCTTTGCAGCCGGAGATCGCCGTCGATGCCCCGACCGTTCCAGCCCTTCCTCGAGCCGCTAACCATCCCTGCAGCTCCGAGGTGAGCCGCTGAACCAATCCCCCCTTGCCCCGTCGCCCCTCGCGCCCGCTAGCCACCTTCCCGCAAACACCCGACATCGTCGTCTGCCATGGCCGACGAGCTTCGTGCTCTCGAGCCCCTCCGCTCAGACCTGTCGCTCCGGCGTGCTTCTGCTGCCCCGTAGGTGCCGCCTAGCCCCTCTATTTTCTTTCCCGAGCACCGTAGCCGCATCCCCGCGTGTGTCCGAGCTCGGGCCGCCGCCTGGCTTGACGCCACGTCTGTTGCCGTCCACCTCGCTCCCTCCCGTGGCCACCACCGGATGCGCCGCACTGCCAGCAACCCATAGCTGCAAACCGCGCTCGAAACCTTCTCCAGTAGCGCTTCCCGCGTTGTCTCCGTCGTCGGCTTTGGTCGCTGCCGGCTGAACTCCGGCGAGGCTGACGTGGCGCCGTCATTTGGGGCTAATCACCCCGCTAACTAAACTATGTGCCATTGACAGTGGGCCCCACGCCCTATTTAATCCCAGTTTTGTTTCTGTTTAGGTTAGTTCAAAACCCAGCGGGACCCACATGCCTGAGTTGACCCCGCTGACGTGGCCGTTGACTGGGCCCACACGTCAGCGACCCTAACCAGCACCGTGACACTGACCAGTGGGACCCACTGGTTAGGTTCGACCTAGACCAGCCCCTTTGACCTGCTGATGTCATGCTTACACATTGCTAATGCAGTAAAGGAGTTTCTGGATTAAATCTAATTCAGGAAATTCCAGAAAATAACCAAAACTTCAAAAATTCATAGTAAATCAACCCTAACTCCAAATGAAATAAATTATATATGAAAAATTATCAGAAAAATTCAAGGAATCCATCTGTACCATTTTCATGCATGTTTGAACAATGTTTGTCCTCTGTTTTGGGCAAAACAAATAAAGGGCATTTAAATAATCATATATGGAGTTGGAATTTGAATCATGTGTCCAAACCAACTTCATTTAAATCATAGCTAGATGCATTAGCTCAAATCACAGCATATTGCCATGTCATGATCATGCATCATATTGTGGCATTGCATTGATTGTGTTCTTTCTCAGTTGCCGGTGTTTGTCCCCTCTCGGTAGACGTGTACTGACGACGAGAACGATGACACCGATGAAGAGCTATAATATCTTCAGAAGTGCCAGGCAAGCAATATCCCCCTTGGCCATTCCGATACAATCCCACTCTCTCACTCCTGCTCTCTTTTACTGCATTAGGACAACAACGTTTAAACTGTTACATGTTGTGGTAGCTGAACCCCTTTCCTCTGCATGACCTGTCATTGCCACAGTAAATAGATGAAACCCACTAGCATGAGTAGGAATTGTTTGAGCCCTGATGTGCCTACTCATTCATGCTTGTTGTCATGCCTGCTACTGCTTAGAATTGAGTCAGGTCTGATTCATCGGGAATGAATTGGAACATGGTGAACATGTCCTACCGTTGAGAGCTAAGTGTGTGAACACGATTTGGTAAAGGTAGCAGTGAGAGGCCATGTAGGAGTACATGGTGGGTTGTCTCATTGCAGCCGTTCTCAGGAACTAAGTTCTGTGTTTGTGATCCATGAACAGTTACTACCACACATTGGGTTTCGGTAACTCGGCCCCTCTCGGCTTATTAATCAACTCGATCTCTGTCCAGGAGTTGCAACTAGTTTCTGGTGTTTGTAGGTACTGTTAGTAGTCTACCAAGTGGCATCTGGTACAGGTGGGCTTGGGACAAACAAGGCACAGTGGCACAGTGTACCAAGTGGCACCCGGATGGTGGGCTTGAGAACCCTGCACACATCGTTTGGGGCCGTGAGTGACACCCCGGCCGGATCTCCTTGCAGATGGAACCCGAATAGGCGATAAACTTGGACGATAGACTTGTGTGGTTAGTCAGGTCGTGGACGACACCCTCGCCCGGCTTCCGCTTGAAGTTTGCTGAGGTACATGACATGTACAGGGCGATAAGTGGCGAGAGCGTGTGTGAAGAAGTACACCCCTGCAGGATTATCATTACTATTCGAATAGCCGGATTCCTTGGATATGGAAACTTGGACCCCTTGCATAGTTCATAGACAAGTGAAAGTGAATACTTTAAAATGCGCAAGATAAGCGTGAGTGCTATGGATGGTGTTCTGGTAGGAAGACGGGAGCGGATCCATAGTGGTGTATTGATATGGTGAATATGTGGACTCGTGTGCGCCACCACAAAGAGTTATTTGCAGTCGTAGTTCAGGATAGCTACCGAGTCAAAGCTGGCTTGCTGCAGTTAAACTCCACCACCCCTTTGTTGATACCGATGCATATGTAGCTAGTTCTGATGTAAGTCTTGTTGGGTACATTTGTACTCACGTTTGCTTAATTTATGTTTTTTTAAGAGAGACTTCAGTCTCGCTAGTAGTTCCGTGTGGACTTCGATGTTTAGCTTGATACCTTAGCTACGATCTTGTGCCCTCGGCAGGATCTGGTAGATAGTCAGGCTTCTTAGCCTTTTTCATTTGTAGAAGTCTGTACTCAGACATGTTAAGCTTCCGCATGTGCCTTGACTTGTATGCTCTGAATGTTGGGTCATGAGACCCATGTTTGTTTTATCTGGCTCTTCGGAGCCTAATGAATAAATACTTGAGTCATAGAGTTATGTTGTGAGGCCATGTTGTATTTACACATATCGAGCATATTGTGTGTATGATTGAAATGCTTGGTATGTGTGGGATCCGACAATCTAGTTGTTTATCCTTGGCAGCCTCTCTTATGGGGAAATGTAGTCTAGTGCTTCCATGAGCCATAGTAGTCCGCTACAGCCCGGTTCACCGGAGTCCTGCTAGCCCAGCACTACTGCTCAGGACACTTGACTGGCCGGCATGTGTTTCACTTCGTTCCTGTGTCTATCCCTTCGGGGAAATGTCACGCGGTGACATCTGGAGTCCTGCCTAGCCTGCTACAGCCCGGTTTCCCGGAGTCCTGTTAGCCCAGTGCTACAACCCGGATTCACACACTGCTGACCGACAGGCTCGATGTGATTCATGTTTGCATGTCCCCATAGGTTGGTGCCGCTTTGGGTTCACGACTAGCCATGTCAGCCCGGGTTCTCTGTCATATGGATGCTAGCGACACTATCATATACGTGAGCCAAAAGGTGCAAACGGTCCTGGGCCATGGTAAGGCGACACCCGTGGGAATACCGTGCGTGAGGACGCAAAGTGATATGAGGTGTTACCGGCTAGATCGATGTGACTTGGAATCGGGGTCCTAACAGCTTTGGTATCAAAGCCTGACTGCCTGTAGGATTACCAAGCCAAGCTGGTTGAAGTCGTGTCTAGAAATGCTTTAGCTATATAAGGGAATTACTTGTGGATGGGAACGTAAGGCTCTTTTTACTCCTTATCTTCATGACCTTCTGATCTGAGTCATCTTATCTTTTCTACGGGGTTAAGAACTAGGCATCTCTTCTATCTCTCAGGATGACGTGTTCCTATAGCATAGTTGCCTAGGATTGTTGAGTTCAAGCCTCAGTTCAGTTCCTACTACTTCCATATGTTCATAGCTGGCCTCAGAACCTTGATATTGTGATGTTGAGTGGTTATGCCACCATTTTTGCAGGATGTCTCAAATCTTTTTGAGCATTTACAGCCGTTATGCTGTCCGAGTCATCCCAGGTTTCTAAACTATCTGATGCATTTGCAAATTCTTCCTTCCTGTTCCCGATGTCCTTTTGGTCAGTATAAGCACACTAATCGTCTGTTGAGGTACTATTTACCTTGACATATATGTTGTAACTAGTATTATGACCCTAGGCATCTTAGAGGATCACCTGGTAATATGGCCATGTCTTGTGTTCCCAGTGTGATGATTCTGGCCATCATTCTTGAAAGCATCCTGTGATGCCATTTAGTAGTAGGTATTCTACTCCTGGGTTTTGAACCCGAGATTCACCCTACCTACTTCATGTTGCTAGTGTTTGCTCGTTCCTTTAGGTTATTAGTAACCTTTGCGATGGTCCTCGAGGTCCGTGGTATATCATTCTTCCTAATACCATGAACCATCCTTGGCGGAAGTCGTTGAACCAAAAGATCACAATAAGAGTGCTCTTGACGAGTTCTCGATTCTATGATGTGACTCTGCCAGTTCTACCTTCTTTGCATGGGTTATCCGGAAGAAATATGTTGAACTTGGTTCGACATACTAATCTATGCATCCACAACTCAGAAAGTTAATACGTTCCTTTGAGTTGTCCCTCTCTTTAGTTGTATCATGATCTCCGTCTATCACTTGATAGTTAAGAGCATGTCTTGCATTCATGCTCATCGATACCTCTTATTCTTGTGGTCTGTCAAGCCATTCTATTCTGGAATGACTAGGAGAAACAAACTCCAGTACCTCATCCATATTTAGGATTGGGTCAAAGCAGTTGTATTCCGCAGGTCAAAATGCCAATCCAGCTTTTGATTCTATTCTACCCTGAAGTATTGCCCTCTTGATGTCAGGAATGTCATGAGAATTGCACCAACTCTTATGAATTCTTGATGCAGTGATACTTCTCACCATCATCATTCGTTCCTCGGTTCCGTGTTGTTGCAACCGGAATACCGACAAGTGAACCGTGATGTGTGAAATCAATACTCCTAGCAACCCCATTACTTGGTGGTTAATGGACGGTAATCTCATTTTTGGTGTGTTGATTATGGAATCATCGTTCTAAGATTGATCGTGCTACCTAGTACATTTTCCTGGTGCACTCTTCGATCAAGAGTTGGGATTATGTCTATCCTTGCTTATTTGATCATATAATCTTGCCTAAAGAGCAAGATTGATCTCGAGCTTAGTAACATGTCGGTGGTTCGTGATTTTCCGAATATCTTCTCAGAAGTATTACCAGGTTGTCACCTGACTGCTATGTGGAGTTCGTGATCAAGTTGGTTTTTCCATAAACCACTCCTTCTCTAAGAATCTGTGTTGGATACCCCTGAGCTAGTTGGTTAAGCCAAACAACAACTTTGCGAGTTGGAAGATAAAATCTTGTCTAACTTAGTTCGTTCCAAAAGGATATCCATGTGTTTGTGTGTTAGTTCAAGAAAGATGATATCTTCATTGATTGGTCCCTGTGATCAGTTGTTGGACCTATTGTGTTATCAAAACTTTGATTTGAGTATGGGCTATCACCAAATCAAATCAGTACCAACGATGTCGTAGTGTTGTCTTACTTGTGGTTGATCCCTCGAGCATACATCATTACATCTTTTGGCCTCATCAATGCTATCATATTGTTCACATAATCATGTAACCCCATCTTATGGAAATCTTGATAAATTGTTGTTGAGCCCATCGACAACGTCTTTATCTCCTGCATGATTCATGTTGAACATTAAGCTAGTGTTGGAAACTTTTGAAAGCATTTCTTCATGCTAGCTCATGAAGCATATGTTTGGATGAAAGGAGTGACTTCCTCTAATTCATGTGCATTTGATGCAAGTTGCCTCCGTGAATTCAAGAGACTTTATTTTTGCCTCCTCTGGAATCATCCCAAGTTAGTCATGCACGTGCGAAGTGCTCTATGGTTTGATAGGTTGGCCGCCTCCACTCCATATGTGTTCCTAGCACACCAAGCCACTGATTAATTTGTTCGAGAAAAAGGAGTTGATGTGTGAATACTAGTTCATGTACACGATCCCAATATCCTCGCTGATGCTTCCCAACTCGAACTCGGTAGTGTTTTGTTGTAAGACTACCATGTGGTCATGCTTGTCTGGGACAGCGTGTTCACATGTTTGTAGCAGAACCAGCTCATGTTTTGGATCTTGCTATCGTAGTTCATTCTTGAGAATCTCGCAACGCCATCCCGTTGATTTGTGTTGCTACCTTTCTTTTTCCAGACATGTTGTCTGAGATATCCTGTTACCAACCAGATCTGAATCTCATGCAGGTATGATGGTTGGGTCATTCCTAGCATTTGCATTTTATTCCCAGCTTGCACCTCAGTAATTGTTGTTCAGGATCATCTTCAAAAGTGGGCTTACCATGGGTCCCATCCATCTCCGATGATAAGCAAAATCATCCATTACGTTGTCTTCAACAAGGTAGTCCACATCGTCCACCCTAGCCCGAGTATGTCATTCTTTCGAACTCCTTCAAACGTTCCATTAAGAATTGCCTCAGGATGGTATGAAGAGTTTCAATGATCTATGGATCAAAAGTAATTATTTTTGCCACTTAAGGGAATAATCCTATGAGTCACTTCCTCTAGGGTGCCACGTTATGGAATCGTGGTAATTATCTCCTCGCTACTTTGAACCCATCCGCCATCTTCTTAAGCGTGTAATAGTTGCCTACCAAACGAACTTCACCATCCGTTACTATCCATCCGTCTTGATGTATGTTTTGTGTCCCAACTCAATAGATGTTTCAACGTCTCACTCCATGAGTTGATCTTGAGTGCTCGTTCTTCGAGGAAATCGTTTCATGTAAAGTTTCCTACTGTCGTCATCGTTGGATGAAGATCTTGAAAGCAAAAACGTCAAGGTCAATATGAAGCAATGAATCAACATCCTCGAGAAGGACATCTAGATCGTGAAGATTGTGTTAGCTTGTGTCGCTCTGTGTTCCTACCTCACGACTTGAATCTCGAGACGAGATTCTTGTTTAGTGGGGGTGAGTTGTCACAACCCTAGAACTGCTTGTATTTAGTTGCATCTGTGATCATCCATGGATCATGTTTAAATTTATGAAATTTGAATTGGGGATGTTCAAACCCTAGCACCAAATGAATTCAACTAGGTTCAAATAAAAATATTTTCAATGAACCCAAAATGCCCTTCAAAAATGTTCATTATTTATCGAAAAAGGTTAAAACCTTTACCAGAGGGCATGCACATTTTTCCAAGGCATTTATGGTCTTTGAATTAACTCATATTGTATTTGAATTGGAGCTATTAATTCCTATAAAATATTTGGTAGCTCCAAATATTCTGAAACATTTTGTGGAGCTTTGGAATAATCCATATTACTTCTACAATAAATCTCAGAAGCTACAAAAATATTTGGTTAGCAAACCAAATTCAAAACAATTACAGAAATAGAAAACAGAAATGGAAAAGAGAGAGAGAGAAAGAGGAAACCTTACCGTGCAGCCCACCACTGTAGTGGCCTACTGGCCAAAACCAGCCCGACCCACTAGGGGCAGCACTGTCTTCTTCCTCCTGCCATGAGGAGAAGCAGCTGCGTGCCCGATGCGCAGGCGAGCCGCGCTGGATCCTCCCTGCCTGCGTGCCCCCTCGACTGCCTGGTCGCCTCCACGCGTACCACGCCGCCCCCTCCACCCTCTCTCACTCTCCCTCGAGCTCTCCCCCCTCCTCTGCTCTCTCCCTCACATCACCCGAGCGCCACCGTCGCCGTCGCTCGCTGCCGCCGTGGACACAGCCACTGCCTCGCCTCGCCGATGCGCTCAAAAGCTCCGCCTCGATGCCCCCGTCCTCTAAGAAGAGCCATGCGACGCCGGACGCCCTGCATCACCGGCTACCTCGCCTTCTTCCTCCTCTGCCGCCGGAGATCACCGTCGTTGCCCCGACCGTTCCAGCCCTTCCTCGAGCCGCTAACCATCCCTGCAGCTCCGAGGTGAGCCGCTGAACCAATCCCCCCTTGCCCCGTCGCCCCTCGCGCCCGCTAGCCACCTTCCTGCGAACACCCGACGTCGTCGTCCGCCATGGCCGACGAGCTCCATGCTCTCTAGCCCCTCCGCTCAGACCAGTCGCTCCGGCGTCCTTCTGCTACCCCGTAGGTGCCGCCTAGCCCCTCTGTTTTCTTGCCCGAGCACCGTAGCCGCATCCCCGCGTGTGTCCGAGCTCCGGCCGCCGCCTGGCTTGACGCCACCGCTGTTGCCGTCCACCTCACTCCCTCCCGTGGCCACCATCGGATGTGCCGCACTGCCAGCAACCCATAGCCGCAAACCGTGCTCGAAACCGTCTCCAGTAGCGCTTCCCGCGTCATCTCCGTCGTCGGCTTTGGTCGCCGCCGGCTGAACTCCGGCGAGGCTGACGTGGCGCCGTCATTAGGGGCTAATCACCCCGCTAACTAAACTATGTGCCACTGACAATGGGCCCCACGCCCTATTTAATCCCAGTTTTGTTTCTATTTAGGTTAGTTTAAAACCCAGCGAGACCCACATGCCTGAGTTGACCCCACTGACCTGGCCGTTGACTAGGCCCACACGTCAGCGACCCTAACCAGCACCGTGACACTGACCAGTGGGACCCACTGGTCAGGTTTGACCTGGACCAGCCCCTTTGACATGCTGATGTCATGCTTACACATTGCTGATGCAGTAAAGGAATTTCTGGATTAAATCTAATTCAGGAAATTCCAAAAATTACCAAAGCTTCAAAAATTCATAGTAAATCAAACTTAACTCCAAATGAAATAAATTATATATGAAAAATTATCAGAAAAATTCAAGGAATCCATCTGTACCATTTTCATGCATGTTTGAACAATGTTTGTCCTCTGTTTTGGGCAAAACAAATAAAGGGCATTTAAATAATCATATATGGAGTTGGAATTTGAATCATGTATCCAAACCAACTTCATTTAAATCATAGCTAGATGCATTAGCTCAAATCACAGCATATTGCCATGTCATGATCATGCATCATATTGTGGCATTGCATTGATTTTGTTCTTTCTCAATTGCCGGTGTTTGTCCCCTCTCGGTAGACGTGTACTGACGACGAGAACGATGACACCGATGAAGAGCTATAATATCTTCAGAAGTGCCAGACAAGCAAAAAACCCCTTGGTCATTTCGATACAATCCCACTCTCTCACTCCTGCTCTCTTTTACTGCATTAGGACAACAATGTTTCAACTGTTACATGCTGTGGTAGCTGAACCCCTTTCCTCTGCATGACCTGTCATTGCCACAGTAAATAGATGAAACCCACTAGCATGAGTAGGAATTGTTTGAGCCCTGATGTGCCTACTCATTCATGCTTGTTGTCATGCCTGCTACTACTTAGAGTTGAGTCAGATCTGATTCATCGGGAATGAACTGGAACATGGTGAACATGTCCTACCGTTGAGAGCTATGTGTGTGAACACGATTTGGTAAAGGTAGCAGTGAGAGGCCATGTAGGAGTACATGGTGGGTTGTCTCATTGCAGCCGTTCTCAGAAACTGAGTTCTGTGTTTGTGATCCATGAACAGTTACTACCACACATTGGGTTTTGGTAACTCGGCCCCTCTCGGCTTATTAATCTACTCGATCTCTGTCCAGGAGTTGCAACTAGTTTCTGGTGTTTGTAGGTAGTGTTAGTAGTCTACCAAGTGGCACCCGGTACAGGTGGGCTTGGGACAGACTAAGCACAGTGGCACGGTGTACCAAGTGGCACCTGGATGGTGGGCTTGGGAACCCTGCACACATCGTTTGGGGCCATGAGCGACACCCCGGCCGGATCTCCTTGCGGATGAAACCCGAATAGGCGATAGACCTGGACGAGAGACTTGTGTGGTTAGTCAGGTCATGGCCGACACCCTCACCCGGCTTCCGCTTGAAGATTGCCGAGGTACATGACGTGTACTGGGCGATAAGTGGCGAGAGCATGTGTGAAGAAGTACACCCCTGCAGGGTTATCATTATCTATTCGAATAGCCCGATTCCTCAGATATGGAAACTTGGACCCCTTGCATAGTTCATAGACAAGTGAAAGTGAATACTTTAAAATGCGCAAGATAAGCATGAGTGGTATGGATGGCATTCTCGTAGGAAGACGGGAGCGGATCCATAGTGGTGTATTGATATGGTGAATATGTGGACTCGTGTGCGCCACCACAAAGAGTTATTTGCAGTCGTAGTTCAGGATAGCCACCGAGTCAAAGTTGGCTTGCTGCAGTTAAACTCCACCACCCCTTTGTTGATACCGATGCATATGTAGCTAGTTCTGATGTAAGTCTTGGTGGGTACATTTGTACTCACGTTTGCTTAATTTATGTTTTTTGCAGAGAGACTTCAGTCTCGCTAGTAGTTCTGTGTGGACTTCGAGGTTTAGCTTGATACCTCAGCTATGATCTTGTGCCCTCGGCAGGATCTGGTAGATAGTCAGGCTTCTCAGCCTTTTTTCATTTGTAGAAGTCTGTACTCAGACATGTTAAGCTTCTGCATGTGCCTTGACTTGTATGCTCTGAATGTTGGGTCATGAGACCCATGTTTGTTTTATGTGGCTCTTCGGAGCCTAATGAATAAATACTTGAGTCGTAGAGTTATGTTGTGGTGCCATGTTGTATTTACACATATCGAGCATATTGTGTGTATGATTGAAATGCTTGCTATGTGTGGGATCCGACAATCTAGTTGTTTATTCTTGGCAGCCTCTCTTATGGGGAATTGTAGTCTAGTGCTGAGCCATAGTAGTCCGCTACAGCCCGGTTCACCGGAGTCCTGCTAGCCCAACAGTACTGCTTAGGACACTTGACTGGCCGGCATGTGTTTCACTTCGTTCCTGTGTCTGTCCCTTCGGGGAAATGTCACGCGGTGACATCCGGAGTCCTGCCTAGCCTGCTACAGCCCGGATTCCCGGAGTCCTGTTAGCCCAGTGCTACAGCCCGGATTCACACGCTGCTGACCGACATGCTCGATGTGATTCATGTATGCCTGTCCCCATAGGTTGGTGCCGCTTTGGGTTCACGACTAGCCATGTCGGCCCGAGTTCTCTGTCATATGGATGCTAGCGACACTATCATATACGTGAGCCAAAAGGCGCAAACGGTCCCAGGCCATGATAAGGCGACACCCGTGGGAATACCATGCGTGAGGCCGCAAAGTGATATGAGGTGTTACCGGCTAGATTGATGTGACTTGGAATCGGGGTCCTGATACGCTGTCATGGGAAAAGCCGCCGGGGGCTGACTTCGTGCCGATGATTGCCAAGGTCGATGCTTACTTGGTGGGGTGGCGGGCGCGCCTTCTCTCCCCCGCGGGGCGCCTGGTCCTGATCAATGCGGTGCTGGACTCTCTCCCCACGTATGCTATGGTTGTGGTCGTCCTTCCGTCGGCTGTTGTCAAGACCATGGATGCTCTCCATCGCGTCTTCCCGTGGAATGCGGCCGACTGCGCCACGAGAGCTTAGTGTTTGATTGTATGGAGCTAGGTCTGCAGGGCGAAGAGCGAAGGTGGTGTTGGGGTGCGGGATCTCGCTACCCAGAATACGTGCTTGCTGCTTGGGATGCTTCATCGTCTCCACTCGTCGAAGTCCCGGTGGGCGTCGTGGATATGGACGAAGCTGAATGGGCGATCCCTTCTCCACCCTGGCAGCTGCCGCCTTGCTGGGGCGCATGGGCGATCTCTCCGTGGCATGCTGCCGCTTTACCGTGCCATGACCCGTGTGCGTGTGAAGGACGGTCGGAGGACCTCCTTCTGGCATGGCTGGTGGCTGCCTTGCGGCCCCCTGAGTGTCGCCTTTCCGGCTCTACACTCGCATACCACGTGCCCCGAGGCCACCGTGTCTCAAGTGTGGGAGTCGGGGCTCGACCACATCCTGGTCCCAAGGTTCATCGTGGCTGGCGCTAGGGAGCGCGCGGCCCTGCTCGCCCTCCTACCTGCTGCCCAAGCGACGCCAGGCGTGGATGAGAGGGTCCTGCCGCTCTGTGGGCATCCACGGACGGGGGCCCTTGTCACGAGCTGCGCTTACGCCCTGTTGCGCTTTGGCGGGCGCCTCTCGCCGCATGCGGCCTTCATTGGGAGGGGGGGCGCCGTCGTGGGTGAAATTCTTCAGCTGGCTGCTTGTCCACGCCGGTCAACACCCTGGATGTCCTCCTTCGGAAAACCATTGTTGATCGGGCGGGGGCCGGATGCCCCGTCTGCTCGGCCGAGCTAGAAACTGCGGACCACCTGATGTTTGGCTGCCCGTTCGCGGGCGTGTTCTGACGCGCCGTGGGGGGCGCGGTGATCGCGACGAACACTTCGGTGGATAGGCTCCACGCCCTCGATGTGAGGGCAGCTGTCGGAGAGGCCTCTCCTGACGCCTTTGTCCTCCTTTGCTGCTGGCACCTATGGAAGCATCGGAATGGTGTGGTCTTTCAAGCTATGGTGTCGTCTCTAGATCGGGTGTTAAGTTGCTGTCGCGAGGATGCTGCTCTCTGGCGGGAGCGGTTACGTCTAAGTGATCGCTCGCATGTTGATGCTTGCGTGAGTGCGTTGGTGCGGTGATCTAGTCTGTGTTGTTAGATCTCCCCCCTAAGAGTGCGTTGATGTTTGTAAAAATGAGGGCCTTCCCCCCTTCCTTATGGTGATTTGGCAATAAAATACAGGTGGAGGGATTGTTATCCCTCCCCCTGTGACAGTTAAAAAAAAATCTTCATAATTGTACATTGTCTTTTGCGGGCCGAAACAATGAGAGATTACAATTGTGACCTTATCACCTCTTGTCGCTTTTCAAGATTTCACATTGCTGGATCGCCTCCTGTCTTGGTCCATCGCCCTCCGACTACCATCCTCCCACTAGCAGCAGAATAACGTAAAGCAGCATCGGTGCGTGTGCCAGCGAGCCGGCAAGGGTGGCTTTCAGAGAATACGAATCCGCATTTTCCAGCGAGCCGGTTCCTCAGTTTCGGTTATCCGTTTCTCTTAGGCGAGAAGCACAGAGAGAGGTCCCTGCTTCTTTTTCATTTCTTTTTTTGAGAAACTCCCTGCTTCTTTTCATATTCCCCACCTTCGGGCCGAAGGCGACGTGCATCGAAACTTCCCGTGGGCTTCCGAGCCGACCCACACTAGGCCTGGTAGTGCTCCAAAGTTTGTTCCGCCCCAAAGATCAACATCAGGCGCATGGGAATTATGGGGGCACGACGACTTTGTCTCGACTGGGACTTCCTATATGCCTGCCGTTCGCTGCGTCCAACAGCAGCGGGACGAACAGGGGCGACCCGACCTGGTCATCCCACCAGCGGCGGTAGTCATGCACTGCAGCACGAGACTATAGCAAGGTGCACTTTTCAACAAAACAAACTTCGAATGGTACAAACAAATTTCCAAATTTTCAACAAAATTTAATATTTTTGAGCCGTTATCGAAAAACACGAACACAAATCTGATACTCTGACGGGAAGGGACGACGCTTTGATGCAAAATACGTCGAATAGAATATTCCGCTTGTCCACGACGAACTTTTTCGTTTATTTCTAGTGCGGGCCTTTTTGTTTTGTTTTGTTGTTTTTGATTTTGAATTATGTTTATGTTTCGAAATGCTCTCCTCATATGTATATGTTTTTTACTTTGTTTAGTTTTTTTCCTGAATTCACTGAGTATTATAAATAGTTAGGGGAATGCAATTTTTTTTGTTCTCGTGGTTTAAAAAAATGTGTCTACGTTTACAAAAAATGTTTGTGACTTTCAAAATAAATGTTTACGCATCTAAAGCATGTTCAAGCAGTGTATTTTTTTTCTTTGCGTCAGTCTTTTCAAAAATATCTTTGTGGCATTTAAAAATGTTTATACATTTAAAATTATGTTCATGACATGTTGAAAAATATATTTCTTCATGTATTGAAATATGACCAATGTATATAAAATATCATATGTATTAAGAAAAATCAAGGTGTATTTGAAATAAATCATCATGTATTACTGAAAAATGTTCAAAGTCAATCTGATTATTTTCACATGTATTAAAAATATATTCAATGTGTATTTGAAAAGGATTTATAATGTACTCAAAAAAGTGTTCAAACAAGTATATTGAAAAAATATGATCATTACTCTTTAGAAAAATGCTCAACGTGTATTCAACTTTTTTTAACATGTACTCATGCAAAATGTTCAAATATTTATTTTGAAAAAAATCGTCATTCTTTATAAAAATGCTCACGTGTATTCAACTTTTTTGAACATGTACTCAAGAAAAATGTTCAAATGTTTTTTTTTTAAATCGTCATTCTTTAGAAAAATGTTCAACGTATAACTAAAAAATATTTAGCATGCATAAAAAATAGGTACAACCTGTATTAAAGAAGTCGACATGTATTTGAAAAACAAAAATAATTAAAAGAGAAAATGGACAGAAAAGGGTGAAAGGAGAAACCGATGAAAACTATAAAATAACAAAATAAAAAAACAGTGTAAAACTCCCCAAAACGGTCAGAATTAATGGAAGGTTCCACCAATCGATGTAGAACCTTCGCAAAACCGCTCGTGTACGTGATAATTGGGCCCGCTCATCCTAATGCTCGCCTAGTGTGAGACGGTACTCGGGCTCGTAGCACGGCATCGCAAAGACTCTATAGTCTATATCGCTCCCCGCGAGCAATATCTAACGACACCTGGTTTCTTGCTAGTTGATACGTTCGCTCCGGCGTGGCGGTCCTACTAAGGCAGATTTCAGGAAGCTACTGGAAAATTCTGTCCCGTTTTGGATGGTTCTAGAAGATTTTTCTATTCATGTTTCTTCTGCATCAATTTTCTTGGATTGTAGTAGGCCATTATTTTCATTTGTTTCTCAGCCGTTTCCTGATTTCTAGCCTTTTTAATTTTTTTCCCAATTCACGAGCATGTTTTGATCCGAGAACTTTTTTCTAATTCGCGATAGTTTTTTGGATTCGCCACAAACATATTTCGAATTCGTGAATAATTTTTGGATCTGCAGATTTTTTTCAGTATGTGATTTTCCTAATTCACAAATATTTTTTTGAATTGATGGAAATTATTTGAATTTGAGTCCATTTCTCGAATTCTTGAACATTTTTTGAATTCAGATTTTTCCTATTTCATTAACATTTGTTAAATTCACAAATATTTTTTTGAATTCATGAATAATTCTCGATTTGAATCTTTTTCAAATTCACAAACATTTTCAAATTCATGAACCTTTTTCCGAATTCACGAAGTGATTGAAAAAGTTGAAAAACACACTCTCGATATCTGAAAAGCGCTCGGTGGTGATGCTTTCAGACTGTGCTTTCATCATCCTTGGGAATTTTTTTTTAAAACGGAGGCAAAAGATTTGCCTCATCAATTAAATAAGGAGAGAATAGAGTTTAGAGTGTTACAAGAAACCCACACTTGCACACGACATGACAACTACTCACGTAACATAATATGTCCCAGTTTTTTAGCGCCCGCAGATATCCAAAGCTTCGCCTCCTCTAAAATGGTGTGAAGGAGAACGGGTGGTGGGCTGGTGGCACACATCATCCTTGGGATATTTAGAAGACTATATATCATAGTGCGAGAAGGTACTTGGTCTCGTAGCACAGGAGAGCACAGACTGTATATCACTCTCTGCGAACAATATTTAACGACCGCCCACAGTGACTGCCACAAGGGGCGGCCTATAAAACATATATTTTTAATTCGTGCACTCGCCCGGACTATACACCTAGTTTCTTGCTAGTTGATATGTTCGCTGCGACGTGACGAGCCTACTAAGGCGGATTTCAGGAAGGTACTAGAGTATTTTGTCCCGTTTTGGGTGGTTCTCGAAGATTTTTCTTTTTCATGTTTTTTTGCATCATTTTTCTTGGTTTCTAGTGTGCCATTTTTTCCATTTTTTTCTCAATCAGTTTCTGGATTTCCTGCCTTTTTTTCATTTTCCCAATTCAAGAGCATTTTTTAATCCAAGAATTTTTTTAATTCATGAAAGTTTTTTGAATTCACCACAAACATATTTCAAATTGGTGGAAGTTTTTTGAATTCAACACAAACATATTTCATATTCACGAACAGTTTTCGGATCTGCGAACAATTTTTTAACATGTGACTTTTTTAATTCACAAATGTTAATTTGAATTCCCGAGCATTTTTTGAATTGACGGGCATTTCTTGAATTTGTGAACATTTCTCGAATTCATGAACATTTTTACTTCACATTTTTCTATTTCAGTAACTTTTTTAAAAATTCACAAATATTTTTGAATTCGTGAATGTTTGAACCTTTTTTTCGAATTCGTGAACTGATTGGAAAAGTTGAAATTCAGACTCTGCGTTCATTATCCTTGGCATATTCAGAAGCAATGGATCCCCATCCAGTTTAGGAACAGTGCACACTGGCGAGGCAGGTCATTGCTTATGTTATCTTCGCAGACAGGCCATTGCTCATTACTCCTACTCTGTGCAACCCACGGTCTTGAGTATAATAAGTAAACAATGTGTGGATCGGTGCGATCTGATCCGATCGCCCACCCATGCAGGCGCTGGAGAGCTCCATCCGACTATCCGAGGTCGCCAACACGAACAGATGGGCGGCGCACTGCACGCCATGCATGAACATACACGTACGGACGGATTCGTGCTCCAGTCCAGTCTGGATGTAAGTACGCATGCAGGCCCATCAGCATTACACCTTACATCGATCCGTCCGTCCGCTGGTCCACTGGCGAGGAAATGGATCTCACAATTTAGCTCCGGCCGGTTTTCACATGAACCACTCTCCCGTCCGGCATTTGGTTCTGAACTTCTGATCGCCGTTTGGCTGCTCTGTGAGCTGCCAGCTACCTCGATACAACTCTGCTGATGTCTCTCTCTCTCTCTCTCTCTCTCTCTCTCTCTCTCTCTCTCTCTCTCTCTCTCTCTCTCTCTCTCTCTTTTGTGTGTGTGTGTGTGTGTGTGTGAGAGAGAGAGAGAGAGAGAGCACCCAGCGGCGAACTACTAGCCTGGCCCTTTCTTCATCTTTGTGGCGCCCAAAAGGCCCGCTAGCTATCTTTGCCCACGCACGCACGCACGTATCTGTGGTCTCCTGTCTCTTTTGCAGATGCAGATGCGCCTGGCGACGGTTGACGTGGTGCGTATCTCTTGCCCCCAACCGCAGGTCATTCTCCGTATCCTAACCACCGCCACGCCAACGGATGGATCATGGATGGATGCACCACACAGTTCCGTTGGCTATCAGCTGGGATCTCGCCGTCATGCATGTGCTCCCTCGTTTTTGGTGCACTACAGTCATGCACTGTTGTGAGGGTTACTGCCTGGACAATGATGTGCTCCGTTTTGTATCAGTGCCTCAGTGGGGGTTAAGAAAGGCCAAAAACAGTGGTGCCCGTCATGCAGAACTGTGGACGCATGAAGGAGGAGGAGGAGGGGGCGGCAGGCATTGATATATCCTCTTTTGTTGTTGTTGCGATAAGGGCATTGATATATCCACCCCGGTTGTACTTCCTATATTTGACGCTTCTAATCATGAACGCAGTGGTACGAAACGGTTATCTTAAGCTTGATTCGCTTGCCGACTCAATTCTCGCTACCGCTACGAATTTGATGTATAGTAATCTAATCTATCTATCTTAGGGAGGCAGGACAGCACGGACAATACATCTAGTACATACCCCTGCACAGGTCAATTAGTCCATCACTACACCTTACTAGAAAAGCTGAAGAATTCTAGGTCACTCAACACGCTTGGAAAATCAAATCAATTCATACCCAACCGGGGATACATCGGTACTTCGGTAGCAATCTACCCATCGGCCAGACGATCCCCTAGCTAGCTAGTGTTACAGCAGCAGAAAACCATGTGATTTTTTTCCCTCTGAAACGGAAGAAAACCATGCATGTTTCACCGCGGTAAAGAAAGAACGGGAGCTGCAGAAGAAGAGGGGCGTGCTTTACTCCGAATCCGGGGAACACGAACCCATGCCGCGCTGGATCGATCGTTGAACAGACACATGCACCCAGCGCAGCACCGCATTAACCCCGCGTGCTCGCCTCCATGCGTGCAAGTCTCGGGAGAGACCCAAGTTAACGCGCCAGGCTAGGGCTGCAGGAACGCACAGTGCTGGGAGAGGCAAAGATACGTGCTCGATCTCGCTCCCGCTCTCGTCCCGTGGCGGTAGGATTGAAGATGCGTCGCGCGCCCGCAGGTCCAGCTAGCTATCTGCAATAAGGCAATGTGCCCAAAGTGAACCGAGCATGGCAGTTCAGCGAGAGCTGGTTTTTGAATGTAGCAAGATGGAGCCCGTGCGAAATGAGTTAACCGGCCGACTGAGCGAACTCCCGTGTGCTCTTCTGAATTATCCCATGAGATGAGATGACGTGAACGTGATGTGATCGCATGTGAGCAAAAACCCAAAAAATAAAATGAAATGAAGGCGTGGGTGATCTGGCGATGTCTACTCGTGCTCGCGGATGGAAGTGGAAAGGGTTGCGCATTGCGCAATCTAACCTGGCCCGCCGCATCCTGGGGGGGTTTGGTTGTTAGCCCGAGAGCGGTTGGCATCAAGGCTGCGTGGCCCTGCGGAGGCAGCGCCGCAGCAAAAACGCCGCCTCATTCGGGAAGCGCCCGTAGCACGCACGCACGAGACTCATCGTCGTCCTGTTGCAGAAATGGCTTCCATCCATCCTATACATATCGCCGCAACTCAGCAAAGCACAGAATTACGACGAACCGTTGTGATTGGTGGGGCTGCCATGTACGTACAAAAGTGGTTAATTAATTAGGCATGCAGACTTGTACGTAGTACACACAGTTTTAATAAGTGGTTGCGGCGTCTCATCCGATCGGGCGAGCGGCGCTGTGCGCAGCATAGAGTTTTTCTTGGATCTGTGCTAGCGCCAACAGGGAGAAACGATTCCGTTTCCGGGAAGCATATGGCTGTTCACGTACCTGACGTTCAACGGGTTCAATATAGCGCCTGTTTGTCCCTTGCATCAGCTAATTAATCCCCTGCGTGCCTCGTCGCTGTCTACTAGGCTACTAGCTATGGCCGAATAGGAGAATAGGCGCCGTATAATTGGCTGCTCAACTTGCCACTAATGGTCGGCGTACCAGCCAAGACAAAGCGCCGACGTGTTTATATATGAGACCACAATTAGGGCCGCTTAAACTAGTGCCATCTTAGTGCCTCTCATTCGCCTAACAGTTTCAGCTTACTTTACTGTTTGGCTAGCCGATATTACACCTTTTTAGTTTTTACGGCTATTTTTCAAAGTAGATCGTAGAATAGAACAAGTTTACTGTAACACAATTCAGCAGATGAAAGCTAATTAAGGCAGTGTCATTTAGGCACCAGCAAATTATTTCCTACTCATAATATAAGATGTTCTAACCAATATGAGCATATTGGTTATGACATCTTATGTTATGGGCAGAGAGAGTACTACGTACTCATTCAGAAATACGCGTCATTCCGGAATACAGTTTAGTCAAAGCTCACAAATGCATACCCTAAATAATACAATTATATTTTTGTTTGCAGGGTAAATAATATCATTAGATTGACTGAAAAATTATTTTCATGATATCTTAAGTTTATAATTTTGACCAATATATCTGTGTGAGAAACTGCCTATTCCTTATTGGTTTTACTATGGGCCTGCTTATTCCTCAGGCCACTGAAAAAAAAATATCAGTGTCAGTCGACTTTACTATTTGGTTAACCGATATTCATCTTTTTTACGGCTATTTATCGAAGTAGGTCACATAATAGAATAATTTTATTGTAACACAATTCAGCAGATGAAAACTAAGGCATAATCATTTAGGCATTGTTTGGAACAAGCAAATTATTTCCTATTGCCTCCAACTCATAATATAAGATGTTATTATATAACCAATGGGCTCACATATTGGTAACACGCCATTCCAGAATATTGTGTAGTCAAAGCCCACAAATCTATACGCTAAATAATATCATTATATTTTCTGTTTGTAGGATAAATAATTGATTGTGAAAAATATTTTCATGATATTTTAAGTTCATAAATTTGACCAATATATCTGTGTGAAAGGCTGCATATTTCTTATTGATTTTACAATGGGCCTGCTTATTCCTGGTGCCACTGGAAAAGGAGTTGCTGTTAGTCGATTGTATTGTTTGGTTAACCTATATTCATCCATTTTATGGCTATTTTTTAAGCAGATCATAGAATTAAGGCATAGTCGTTTAGGCACGGTTTGGAACAAGCAAATTATTTCCTACTCCCTTCGCTCCATAATATAAGATGTTACTACAACCACTATGCTATTAGGGTACGGAGGAAAATGACATCTTTGGGGGCTTGTCCCCTCCCCTCCCGTGTCGCTCCGCGAGCGACCCGGAGGGGGAACCCTAGCCGCCGGCCCCAGCGCCCCTCCCCTCCCCTTCTTCTCCCTCGCCGCCGCCGACCCTCGCTGATGGGCAAAGCCCGTTCAGCTCTGGCGGCGGCGGGGCTTCTCTTCCCCCCTCGAGGACGGCCGGTGCGGGACGGTGGCGTTGGGCGGCGGCGGCGCTGCGTTAGCGAGGGGTGCAGCGGCTCGATGGCTGGCGGTGGCGGCGGGGTCGGCGTCGGGCGCCATGGTGAAGGGCCTCGCGGCGGTGGATCTGCGCGCTGCGCTTGGAGAGGTGGCGGCGGCCACTCAAGGCTGGATCTCCTGTTACCCTGCGGCGGGTGGCAGGAGCGGATGCGGAAGGGCGCCGGCCTGGCCGCGCGGGCAGCGGGCCGGCGGCAAGCTCGGAGCTGGCTCCCGGGACCTCCCCGCGGTCTTCGGAGCGGATCTGGCGGATGGTGGTTGTAACACCCCGGATGTAACTTACCCAATTTGTACTTCAACTCTTGCCGTTTCCGGCTTTAAGTTATTTTATTTTCTCGGGTTTGGGTTTTTGTCTCCGTGTGTTGTTGTCGTTGTCATGCATCTCATATCATGTCATCATATGCATTGCATTTGCATACATGTTCACCTCTTGCATTCGAGCATATTCCCCGTTGCCCGTTTTGCATTCCGACGCTTCGTTCTCCTCCGGTGGTCATTTCTACCTTTCTTTCGTATGTGGGGATTAAACATTTCCGGAGTGGACCGAGACTTGCCAAGCGGCCTTGGTTTACTACCGGTAGACCGCCTGTCAAGTTTTGTACCATTTGGACTTCGTTTGATACTCCAACGGTTAATCGAGGGACCGAAAAGGCCTCGTGTGCATTGCAGCCCAACACCCCTCCAATTTGGCCCAAAACCCACCAAAACCCTCTTCATCATCTAGAGCGTTCGATCACGATCGCTTGGCCGAAAACCGCACCTCATTTGGACACTCCTAGCTCCCTCTATGCCTATATAAAGACCCTTCCGAAATTCTCCTTCTCCTTCCCCCCGAAACCCTAGATCCATTCCATCCGCCGCCGACGGACATGTCCAGTTCCACTCCGCCGCCGCCACATGTCGCCACCTGATACGCCGCCGCCTAGTGCCCACTCCGCCGCCGCGCGGGCCCGCTTGGGCCCGGGGAGAGCCCTCCCGGCCCACATCGCCGCGCCCCGCCGCCCGTTGCCGTCCGCCGCCCGCGCCTGCC
>NC_041384.1:112648336-112657378 GCF_002162155.2 Triticum dicoccoides | reverse complement strand
CGCCACCGCGCCGCAGCGCGCCCCCCGCCGGCGCCTCTCACCGCCGCCGTCGCCCTAGTGCCGCCCCGGCCCGGATCCGGCGAGATCCGGCCGGCCCCCAGCTTCTCCTCCGTGCTCCGGCGAGCTCCGGCACCGACTCCGGCCATCTTCGTTTTGCGTGCTCCGGCGAGAGCCGATCTGGATCTGGAAACCCTACGGCTGACCCCTTGTTTTTTTCCCAAGTCTGCAGTTTATATGCCCTTGTTCATCGCATCATAACTCCGCATCCGTAGCTCCGTTTTGGGCATATAGCATATCAAAATGTTCATCTCAGAGAGTACATCATTTCATTCCATTGCATCATTTTCATTTGAGTTCATCTTGATGCCCAAAATGCTATTAAAAGAGTGCTACTTGAGATAATTGTCAGATCTGCTGCTCCATTTAGATATTTGTCATTTTCGCCATGATTTTTGTGTGCATGATATGACCTGGAGCTCTACATATATTTTGTTAAGGGTTTTGCCATCTTTCCAGAGATGCAACCCATGTATTTTTGTGATGTGTGTGGTGACTAGCACAAGCTTGCAAAGTGAGGCACTTCGTAATGCTGATTTCAGGGACTTAGCAATTCCACTAAGCCCTTGATCTGTTTATCTCATATGGCCATATGTTTTTGTTGTTTGCTAGTGATCCGTGCCTCTTTTGAGGATGACCAGTAAGGATATTTTGTTAATCTTATAGTGCTCTATCCATCCATGTCTTTGTTTGCAATTATGGAGCACCCTAGCTTGAGTCAATCGAGCTCTACTTTTGCTACTTCGTGAATCTGGGCAGATTGTCTACTTGTTAGCGATTTTGACAAGGATGTTGTAGTTAATCCGTGCATGCTATGCTATTGTTCTTGCCATGTCTAGCTTTCCTTTTGTGTATTCTTGATGGGTGTATGCTTAGCTTGTCATGACTTGCTCTGTAGTGATTGCATCGAGCCCGTAAACATGCCTACTTGATATCTGTTTTCAGCATGCTCCAGTTTTCATTAAGTCTGAGAACTGATTATGTTTTTGCCATGTTCACATGCTTACAATTGTATTTTCTGATCCCTTTTGGCTCAAGGTCACTAAGGGACTTTTGTTAAGCTCTTTGAGTAGCTCCATGCAATGCTTTACTTTGCCATGTTCAGGTCCTGTAGCATGTAGTTTTGTTGCTCCGAAGTGTGCTACCTGATCTGAAATTCCAGACAAGTGTTAATTTCACTAAGTCTGAAATCTGTTTGCCATATGCATTTTTGCCATGCTTGTTTGAACCTGGTAATGGATGATTTGGCCGTAACTTAGTGCTAGACTTTTGTTAAGCACCATGAATGCATCCCGGCCATGTATTTTATGCCATGTTTGAGTGTTGTAGCTTGTTCATCTCTTTGCATTTAGATGGCTACTTGCTGTAAATCGCAGACCGGTGTCATATTTGAAATGCTTGCCATTTCCAAACCGTAACTTCGATTCCGGCGTTCTTTATATCTTTTTCAAGCGATTTCATCTCACCTTTCCAGTGGCACACTTGGATTTCCAAGTTGAGGCCAGGTTCATGCATTCCTTGTCAAATCTTGCATATGCATCCCGCATCGCATCCCGCATAACATACCATCTTTGCATCATATCGTTTGAGCTTTGCACGTGGTTGATTGTGTCCTTGTTACTTGTTTGTCTTGTTTGGGTAGAGCCGGGAGATGAGTTCGCTAACGAGGAGCCCGTTGAGTTTGCTTTCGAGGATCCAGTCAACTCTGACCACTTTGCAGGCAAGATGATCATACCCTCGAAATCACTACTATCTTTGCTATGCTAGATTGCTCGCTCTTTTGCTATGCCAATGCTATGATGCCTACCACTTGCTTTCAAGCCTCCCAAATTGCCATGTCAAACCTCTAACCCACCATGTCCTAGCAAACCGTTGATTGGCTATGTTACCGCTTTGCTCAGCCCCTCTTATAGTGTTGCTAGTTGCAGGTGAAGATTGGAGACCGTTTCTTGTTGGAACATTTATTTACTTGTTGGGATATCATTATATTATCTTGTTATCTTAATGCATCCATATACTTGGTAAAGGGTGGAAGGCTCGGCCTCTCGCCTAGTGTTTTGTTCCACTCTTGCCGCCCTAGTTTCCGTCATATCGGTGTTATGTTCCCGGATTTTGCGTTCCTTACGCGGTTGGGTTATAATGGGAACCCCTTGATAGTTCGCCTTGATTAAAGCTTTTCCAGGAATGCCCAACCTTGGTTTTACCATTTGCCTCCTAGCCTTTTTTCCCTTTGGTTTCCGGAGCACGAGGGTCATCTTATTTTAGCCCCCCTGGGCCAGTGCTCCTCTGAGTGTTGGTCCAAACTAGAGTCCTGTGCAGCGCCCCCTCGGGGAAACTCAAGGTTTGGTTTTAGTTGTATGGAGCGCTCATCTGAGTGTGCCCTGAGAACGAGATATGTGCAGCTCCTATCGGGATTTGTCGGCACATTCGGGCGGTGTTGCTGGTCTTGTTTTAACCTATCGAAGTGTCTTGAAGAACCGAGGTACCGAGTCTGATCGGAACGTCTCGGGAGGAGGTCTATTCCTTCGTTGACCATGAGAGCTTGTCATGGGCTAAGTTGGGACTCCCCTGCAGGGTTTTGAACTTTCGAAAGCCGTGCCCGCGGTTATGGGCAGATGGGAATTTGTTAATGTCCGGTTGTAGATAACTTGAACCTTAACTTAATTAAAATGAATCAACAGTGTGAGTTACCGTGATGGTCTCTTCTCGGCGGAGTCCGGGAAGTGAACACGGTGTTGGAGTAATGTTTGCGCAGGTTGTCCTCTAGTTTCTCGCTCGCGCTTTGCCTTCTCTTCTCGCTCTCTTTGCGAACAGGATAGCCACCATATTTGCTAGTCGCTTGCTGCAGCTCCACATATTTACCTTGCCTTACCTATAAGCTTAAATAGTCTTGATCGTGAGGGTGCGAGATTGCTGAGTCCCTGTGGCTCACAGATTACTATTACACCAGATGCAGGGCCTGATGATTCCGCTCCAGGTGACGCGCTCGAGCTCAAGTGGGAGTTCGATGAGGACTCTCAACGTTACTATGTTTCCTTTCCTAATGATCAGTAGTGGTGCCCAGTTGGGGGTGATCGGGACCGTGTCGCATGTTGGGTTATCTTTTATTTTGGCGCCGTAATCGGGCCATGAGTGTTTGGTTGATGTAATGTTATTTATGTATTGGATTGACGTGGCGAGTGTAAGCCAACTATGTTATCTCCCCTTTTGTTAATTATATTACATGGGATGTTGTGAAGATTGCCTAACTTGCGACATATGCCTTCAATCCGATTATGCCTCTAAGTCGTGCCTCGACACGTGGGAGATATAGTCGCATCGAGGGTGTTACAAGTTGGTAATCAGAGCCTTCCCCGACCTTAGGAGCCCCATTGCTTGATCATTTTTAGCGGCCGAGTTGTGTCTAGAAAAATGTTTTGAGTCATTTAGGAATTATATATCGGAGAGTTTAGGAATTCTTTTTACTTCCCAGTCTCCTCATCGCTCTGGTAAGGCATCCTGACGTAGAGTTTTGACTCTTCTCTTCTCAAATTTCACTAAAAAAATTTAGGATCACGCGGGTATCTTGAAATCGTTCCGATGGTTTTATGACGAGAACATTGTCTTGGTGCCTCCTGTCAGGGGTTTTGTGGAAGTGTCCCAGGGAGTTGAGCTCTGAGGTGTTGTCGTCATAATTTTATCCTTGCAGTTCTAGAATACCTGAGTTTAGTACGCCGACATCGAAAATCTCTTTTATGCAGTTCATTGGTGAGATAACCTCGACGCCACCCAGTACTGGGGCGGGAGTTCGGGAGTATCGCCATAACTTGTATAATGGATGCTTTTCGAAGGTTGAGGTAGATGGTTTCCGAAGTTTTTCTCGGTTATGTGTTGAAGGATGGATACAGCTGGATGTAGGATTTGCTAGATTTGGGTGAGATATTATGCTTCGCCTGTATCCCCAACACCTGATTGCATAACCGGAAAGGTTCGGGAGTTTCATAGGTGGGAATTCTAGTAGCTCTAGTTCTTCTTCCACGGATATTTGGTTTGAGATTGGGATTTCTTACCGATTATTCGTTCTTGATCCGTACCTTGTTGATTTATTTCTCTACCTAAATTCTACGTGGCTTCTCAATTTATGGATATGTGACCATTTCAAGAGGAATGCATTCGTTCATTTTGTTCGGATGTGAAGACTATATGTTGCAATTTTCATTCCGTTGGATTCAGCTTCAATATTTGTCTATCAATGTGCTAATGGATGTCAACCTCTTCAGGATGGCTCCTCCAACGCGCACGACTCCGAATCCTGATCCGCCACCACCTCCACCTCCTCCGGAGGCATGGCAAGCTGTGATGGCCGCAACCAATGCAAACACACAGTTGATCATGCAAATTCTTCAAGAGCGAAATCAAGGCAACCGAGGAAACCAAGGCAACAATCAGAATCACTTTGCTACACTCAACCAGTTCCTTGCTAATGGGCCAAAGACTTTCAGCAATTGTGTTGAGGCAACCGATGCTGACGATTGGCTTGTGGATCTGTGCAAGCATTTCGAGTGCAGTAACGTCAGGCCTGAGGACTTTGTCAAGTTCGCTTCCTTCCAACTCAAAGATCAAGCTGCAGAATGGTTCCAGCAGTACAAGGACTCCAGAGGTGGACGTGTTATTACCTGGGATGAATTCCGTCAAGATTTCAGAGCTCACCATATCCCTCAGAGCATGGTTGAAAGCAAGCGTGAGGAATTCTGCAACCTGAAGCAAGGCTCTTTGTCTGTCTATGACTACAACAAGTTGTTCCAGAAGCTCGCCCGCTTTGCTAAGCAGGACGTCCCTGATGAGAAGAGCATGATATACCAGTTCAGGGGTGGTCTCAGAGAAGAAATTCAGCTAGCTCTTGTTCTCTTTGAGCCCTTGAGGTACGATGAGTTCTACAACATGGCGTTGAAGCAAGAGGCTGCTCAACTGAGGTGTGATGCTTCCAAGAAGCGAGTCAGAGATGTTACTCCTTCTTCCTCTACTCAAGTGGCCAAGCAGAAGAAGTATTGGCTTCCTCCTCCTCCGTTCCGTCAGCCGTATCAGCAGAAGAGCAAAGGTGGCAGTGGATCTTCCCACCCACCCAACCCTGGCTTTCAGAACAAGACTTCGTCTCAAGCTCCAAGATCGAGTGCTCCGTCTCACCGTCTGCTTTCAGAGGTCACATGCAACAAGTGCCAACAGAAGGGTCACTATGCCAACAAGTGTCTCAATCAGAGGCGTCTTCCTCCTCCTCCTCCTGTCAGATCGGCAAGTACAGCTGTGGTCAAGCATAACCCCAAGCACGCCAAGGTCAACTTGATGAATGCAGGTCAGGTAGAGGACTCATCAGATGTCATCATGGGTAACCTTCCAGTTAACGATATTCCTGCAAAAGTTCTTTTTGACACTGGTGCATCGCATTGTTTCATTTCCAAACCTTTTGCATCAAAGTATGAGTGTGATTATCAGTATCTGCAAAGTTCCTTGCAAATTATGTCACCGGGCAAGCAGATGACAGCTAACACCTGCGTCCCAGAGGTTACTATCACCTTGGGCGGCTACAAGTTCCTTTCTTCCCCAATTGTTATTGGTAACTCGGATATTGATCTTATTCTCGGAATGGATTGGCTTTCTAAGCACAAGGCGCACCTTGACTGTGCAGCCAGGCAGATTCAATTGACTCATTCGTCTGAGGATGTAATTGTCTTTGCCGCTCATGATGATACCATCTGTCTGTTTTCTCTCAATGAGAAGGGTGAACTGGATGCTATCTCGCAGATTCCAATCGTTTGCGAATATCAAGACGTCTTTCCAGAAGAGCTTCCAGGAATGCCTCCGCACCGGCCAGTTGAATTCGTTATTGATCTTGAGCCCGGCACAGAACCTGTGTGCAAGCGTCCTTACAAGCTCGGACCTGAAGAGTTGAAGGAGCTGAAGAAGCAACTCGATATTCAAGAAAGAATGGGTCTCATCCAGCCTAGTTCTTCTCCGTGGGGTTGTGGTGTTCTTTTTGTGAAGAAGAAGGATGGAACGGACCGACTTTGTGTTGATTACCGTCCATTGAGCAAGAAGACCATCAAGAACAAATATCCACTTCCCAACATCAATGAGCTGTTCGAACAACTCAAAGGTGCCCAAGTATTCTCCAAGCTTGATCTCCGTATGGGTTATCATCAAATTCGAATCCGTGAGCAAGATATTCCCAAGACGGCTTTTAGGACTAGCTATGGTTCATATGAATACACTGTCATGTCTTTTGGCCTCGTCAACGCTCCTCCGACGTTCTCTCGCATGATGAACTTCATCTTCAACGCCTACACCAATGACTTCGTTTTGGTCTATCTCGACGACATTCTGGTTTTCTCGAAGAACAAGGAAGATCATGCCAAGCACTTGCGTTTGGTACTCGATAAGTTGAGGGAACACAAGTTCTACGCCAAGTTCTCCAAGTGCGAATTTTGGCTCGATGAGGTTCTTTATCTTGGTCATATCATCTCTGCCAAGGGCATTGCGGTGAATCCTGAGAAGGTGTCTGCAATTATGAATTGGGAACCTCCTCAGAACGTGAAGCAACTCCGAGTATCGAGTATACTCCAGGCAAGGCCAATGTGATTGCTGATGCATTGAGCAGAAAGGCTTATTGCAACAGTCTTATTCTCAAGCCTTATCAACCCGAGCTTTGTGAAGCTTTCCGCAAACTTAACCTGCAAGTTGTTCCTCAAGGTTTCCTCGCCAACCTTCAAGTCTCTCCTACCTTAGAAGACCAGATTCGCCAAGCTCAGCTTCTTGATGCTATGGTGAAAAAGGTGAAGATTGAGATTGCCAAGAGTCAACCCAAGTACAAGTGCTACCGCCTTGATGACAAGGATACTCTCTTCTTCAAGGATCGTATTGTTGTACCCAAAGGTGACCTTCGTAAAGTGATCATGAACGAGGCTCATAATTCTCTCCTCTCCATCCACCCTGGGAGCACGAAGATGTATCAGGACCTCAAGCAGGCTTATTGGTGGACTCGAATGAAGCGCGAGATTGCTCAGTTCATGAATGAATGTGATGTCTGCAGAAGAGTGAAGGCAGAACATCAAAGGCCAGCTGGTCTCCTCCAACCTCTTGTCATTCCAGAATGGAAGTTTGACCACATTGAGATGGACTTCGTGACTGGGTTTCCAAAGTCCAAGCGTGGCAATGATGCTATATTCGTTGTCATCGACAAACTCACCAAAGTGGCTCACTTTCTGCCTATTAAAGAGTCAATCACTGCAGCTCAATTGGCGGAACTCTATACCTCTGGAATTGTCTCTCTCCATGGTATTCCACAGGTGATCTCTTCAGACCGTGGCAGCATCTTTACCTCCAAGTTTTGGGATTCTTTTCAGAAGGCCATGGGCACCAATATCCGCTTCAGCACAGCTTTCCATCCTCAAACTAGCGGTCAAGTCGAGCGTGTCAACCAGATTCTTGAAGATATGCTCAGGGCTTGTGTGATCTCCTTCGGCATGAAGTGGGAGGATTGTCTTCCATATGCTGAATTCTCCTACAACAACAGTTTTCAAACAAGTTCGGGCAAAGCCCCATTTGAAATTCTGTATGGTAGGAAGTGCCGTACCCCTCTCAACTGGTCTGAAACTGGTGAACGTCAGCTTTTGGGAAATGACTTAATCACAGAGGCAGAGGAAATGTGCAAAGTCATTCGAGATAACCTCAAAGCAGCCCAATCCCGCCAGAAGAGCTACTATGACAGTAAGCACCGTGATTTGGCTTTCGAGATCGGAGATCATGTTTACCTCCGCGTCTCTCCTATGAAAGGTACTCGTCGCTTCGGTATCAAAGGGAAGCTTGCCCCAGATACGTGGGACCATTCAAGATTGTCAGCAAGAGAGGCGATCTCGCCTATCAACTCGAGCTTCCTTCAAACTTTGCAAATGTTCATGACGTGTTCCATGTCTCTCAGCTCCAAAAGTGCTTCAAGACTCCTGACCGCATCGTCAACTTTGAGGACATTGAGCTCCAAGAAGATCTCTCCTATCGTGAGCACCTAGTTGCTATTCTTAAAGAGACTGAACGCAAGACTCGCAACAAGTCAATCAAATTCCTCAAAGTCAAGTGGTCACACCATTCCGACCGTGAAGCTACCTGGGAACGCGAGGATCACCTCCGTTCTGAGTACCCGGCGTTCTTTCAGTCCTAGATCTCGGGACGAGATCCTTTCGTAGTGGTGGAGTGTTGTAACACCCCGGATGTAACTTACCCAATTTGTACTCCAACTCTTGCCGTTTCTGGCTTTAAGTTATTTTATTTTCTCGGGTTCGGGTTTTTGTCTCCGTGTGTTGTTGTCATTGTCATGCATCTCATATCATGTCATCATATGCATTGCATTTGCATAAGTGTTCATCTCTTGCATTCAAGCATGTTCCTCGTTGCCCGTTTTGCATTCCGGCGCTTCGTTCTCCTCCGGTGGTCATTTCTACCTTTCTTTCGTGTGTGGGGATTAAACATTTCCGGAGTGGACCGAGACTTGCCAAGCGGCCTTGGTTTACTACCAGTAGATCGCCTGTCAAGTTTTGTACCATTTGGACTTCGTTTGATACTCCAACGGTTAATCGAGGGACCGAAAAGGCCTCGTGTGTGTTGCAGCCCAACACCCCTCCAATTTGGCCCCAAACCCACCAAAACCGTCTCCATCATCTAGAGCGTTCGATCACGATCGTGTGGCCGAAAACCAGACCTCATTTGGACATTCCTAGCTTCCTCTATGCCTATATAAAGACCCCTTCGAAATTCTCCTTCTCCTCCCCCCGAAACCCTAGATCCATTCCATCCGCCGCCGCCGGACAAAAAACCGCCGACGGACATGTCCAGTTCCACCCCGCCGCCGCCACGTGTCGCCACCTGATACGCCGCCTCCCGGTGCCCACTCCGCCGCCGCGCGGGCCCGCCTGGGCCCGGGGAGAGCCCTCCCGGCCCACATCGCCGCGCCCCGCCGCC
>NC_041384.1:112643821-112648197 GCF_002162155.2 Triticum dicoccoides | reverse complement strand
GTCTCTCACCGCCGCCGTCGCCCTAGCGCCGCCCCGGCCCGGATCCAGCGAGATCCGGCCGGCCCCCAGCTTCTCCTCCGTGCTCCGGCGAGCTCCGGCACCGACTCTGGCCATCTTCGTTTTGCGTGCTCCGGCGTCTGGATCAGGAAACCCTAGGGTTCACCCCTTGTTTTTTTTTCTTAAGTCTGCAGTTTATATGCCCTTGTTCATCGCATCGTAACTCCGCATCCGTAGCTCTGTTTTGGGCATATAGCATATCAAAATGTTCATCTCAGAGAGTACATCATTTCATTCCATTGCATCATTTTCATTTGAGTTCATCTTGATGCCCGAAATGCTGTTAGAAGTGTGCTACTTGAGATAATTGTCAGATCTGCTGCTCCATTTAGATATTTGTCATTTTTGCCATGATTTTTGTGTGCATGATATGACCTGGAGCTCTACATATGTTTTGTTAAGGGTTTTGCCATCTTTCCAGAGGTGCAACCCATGTATTTTTGTGATGTGTGTGGTGAATAGCACAAGCTTGCAAAGTGAGGCACTTGGTAATACTGATTTCAGGGACTTAGCAATTCCACTAAGTTCTTGATCTATTTATCTTATATGGCCATATGTTTATGTTGTTTCCTAGTGATCCGTGCCTCTTTTGAGGATGATCAGTAAGGATGTTTTGTTAATCTTGTAGTGCTCTATCCATCCATGTCTTTTGTTGCAATTATGGAGCACCCTAGCTTGAGTCAATCGAGCTCTACTTTTGCTACTTTGTGAATCTGGGCAGATTGTCTACTTGTTAGCGATTTTGCCGAGGATGTTGTAGTTAATCCGTGCATGCTATGCTATTGTTCTTGCCATGTCTAGCTTTCCTTTTGTGTATTCTTGATGGGTGTATGCTTAGCTTGTCATGAATTGCTCTGTAGTGATTGCATCGAGCCCGTAAACATGCCTACTTGATATCTGTTTTCAGCATGCTCCAGTTTTCACTAAGTCTGAGAACTGATTATGTTTTTGCCATGTTCACATGCTTGCAATTGTATTTTCTGATCCCTTTCGGCTCAAGGTCACTAAGGGACTTTTGTTAAGCTTTTTGAGTAGCTCCATGCCATGCTTTACTTTGCTATGTTCAGGTCCTTTAGCATGTAGTTTTGTTGCTCCGAAGTGTGCTGCCTGATCTGAAATTCCAGACAAGTGTTAATTTCACTAAGTCTGAAATCTGTTTGCCATATGCATTTTTGCCATGCTTGTTTGAACCTGGTAATGGATGATTTGGTCGTAACTCAGTGCTAGACTTTTGTTAAGAATCATGAATGCATCCCTGCCATGTATTTTTATGCCATGTTTGAGTGCTGTAGCTTGTTCATCTCTTTGCATTTAGATGGCTACTTGCTGTAAATCGCAGACCGGTGTCATATTTGAATTGCTTGCCATTTCCAAACCGTAACTCCGATTCCGGCGTTCTTTATATAGTTTTCAAGCGATTTCATCTCACCTTTCCAGTGGCACACTTGGATTTCCAAGTTGAGGCCAGGTTCATGCATTCCTTGTCAAATCTTGCATATGCATCCCGCATCGCATCCCGCATAGCATACCATCTTTGCATCATATTGTTTGAGCTTTGCACGTGGTTGATTGTGTCCTTGTTACTTGTTTGTCTTGTTTGGGTAGAGCCGGGAGACGAGTTCGCTAACGAGGATCCCATTGAGTTTGCTTTCGAGGATCCAGTCAACTCTGACCACTTTGCAGGCAAGATGATCATACCCTCGAAATCACTACTATCTTTGCTATGCTAGATTGCTCGCTCTTTTGCTATGCCAATGCTACGATGCCTACCACTTGATTTCAAGCCTCCCAAATTGCCATGTCAAACCTCTAACCCACCATGTCCTAGCAAACCGTTGATTGGCTATGTTACCGCTTTGCTCAGCCCCTCTTATAGCGTTGCTAGTTGCAGGTGAAGATTGGAGACCGTTCCTTGTTGGAATATTTATTTACTTGTTGGGATATCATTATCATTACCGCTTTTCCAGCAATGCCCAACCTTGGTTTTACCATTTGCCTCCTAGCCTTTTTTTCCCTTGGGTTTCCGGAGCCCGAGGGTCATCTTATTTTAGCCCCCCTGGGCCAGTGCTCCTCTGAGTGTTGGTCCAAACTAGAGTCTTGTGCAGCGCCCCCTCGGGGAAACTCGAGGTTTGGTTTTAGGTTTGGTTTTAGTTGTATGGAGCGCTCATCTGAGTGTGCCCTGAGAACGAGATATGTGCAGCTCCGATCGGGATTTGTCGGCACATTCGGGCGGTGTTGCTGGTCTTGTTTTAACCTGTCGAAGTGTCTTGAAGAACCGAGGTACCGAGTCTGATCGGAACGTCTCAGGAGGAGGTCTATTCCTTCGTTGACCGTGAGAGCTTGTCATGGGCTAAGTTGGGACTCCCCTGCAGGGTTTTGAACTTTCGAAAGCCGTGCCCGCGGTTATGGGCAGATGGGAATTTGTTAATGTCCGGTTGTAGATAACTTGAACCTTAACTTAATTAAAATGAATCAAAGTGTGAGTTACCGTGATGGTCTCTTCTCGGCGGAGTCCGGGAAGTGAACACGGTGTTGGAGTAATGTTTGCGCAGGTTGTCCTCTAGTTTCTCGCTCGCGCTTTGCCTTCTCTTCTCGCTCTCTTTGCGAACAGGATAGCCACCATATTTGCTAGTCGCTTGTTGCAGCTCCACATATTTACCTTGCCTTACCTATAAGCTTAAATAGTCTTGATCACGAGGGTGCGAGATTGCTGAGTCCCTGTGGCTCACAGATTACTATTACACCAGATGCAGGGCCTGATGATTCCGCTCCAAGTGACGCGCTCGAGCTCAAGTGGGAGTTCGATGAGGACTCTCAATGTTACTATGTTTCCTTTCCTGATGATCAGTAGTGGTGCCCAGTTGGGGGTGATCGGGACCGTGTCGCATGTTGGGTTATCTTTTATTTTGGCGCCGTAGTCGGGCCATGAGTGTTTGGTTAATGTAATATTATTTATGTACTGGATTGACGTGGCGAGTGTAAGCCAACTATGTTATCTCCCCTTTTGTTAATTATATTACATGGGATGTTGTGAAGATTGCCTAACTTGCGACATATGCCTTCAATGCGATTATGCCTCTAAGTCGTGCCTCGACATGTGGGAGATATAGTCGCATCGACGGTGTTACAGTGGTCCCCCCTCGCGCGCCTTCTTGCCTCGCCAACCCACGCCACCGACGGCCTCTGGCTCGCCAGATCTGGTTGCTGGGTGGGGTTGGGGGGGCGGTGGCTCTGGATTGGGGGAAACCCTTGGCCATCTCTGTGACCACGATGCTGGCGGCGCCTCGGGCGTCACTCTTCTTCCTGAAGGCGGCATCGAGATCTGACACTGCCCTCTTCCTCCATGTTCCGGGTGAAAACCCCAAATCTCCAGATTGGGTGGCGACGGTGCTCGGGCGTCGTGTTTCTTCTTGAAGGCGCCACCTTGGAACTGTGGTGTGGTGGTCGGAGGTGTGGCGATGGCGGTGGACTACCGGATGTCAGTGGGCTCCCGCTTGGCTGCTTGCGGTGGATGTGTTCCTTGCCGACGGCTGTGTCGAAGTCTGGGGTGTCGCTTGCTCGGTGAGGTAGCTGTGTTCTCACTCTCTCCTCGGCAGCCTGCTGTTCCTATCCTTCCACTCGGGGTGAGTGGCTCTGCTTGTCGACGACGTTCGGGGGCAGAGACGGATGGGGGTCCAATTTTGGTTGGCCTAATGGAGGTGATGGAGCACGGTCTTCCTCTAGCGGCGGGCTGCTCCCTTGTCCTTGTCGCGTCGTCTGCATGATCCTATTCGCCGAGAGCCTCGATGCTCAAGCCAACGCTTGGGCATTGGATGTTTGTTAGCGGCTCTTTTGGCATCTTGTATCTTTGCCGTTTTCTGTTAGTTTGTTCCTCTTCTGTACTTGGATCGATGTAGTGGTGGTGTGCTTTATAATATAAAGCGGAGGAAAACCCTTTTTCTTATTAGGGTACAGAGGGAGTTGTACACACTGATTCAGAAATGCATGTCATTCCAGAATACTGTGCAGTCAAAGCTCACAAATGTATACGCGAAGTAATATCATTATATTTTTGTTTGCGCGATAAATAATACCATTAGATTGATTGTGAAAATATTTTCACAATATCTTAAGTTCATAAAATTTGACCAATCAATCCGTATGAAAGGCTGCCTATTTCTTATTGGTTTTACTCTGGGCCCGCTTATTCCTCGGGCCACTAGAATTCTTTTAGTGTCACTCAATTCACTCAAATTTCCGGACTGTTAGATCATCACCCCCCGCACAGAGCAGTTTCTTCGTCACGGTGTTAACCTACACCGGTCTAACAACCCCCCCAC